>NC_138908.1:81339545-81477253 GCF_965231255.1 Vanellus vanellus | reverse complement strand
GGAGCAAGCAGGGCTATATGCATACCACAACTAACACATATATACGCCAAGGAATTACATAAAGTGTCTGCAAACAATACACCACTTATTTCTCTGTCCACAGGTACATATCTGGTCAGTATGTGTACTGTATGAGACACACCTTGCCACCTTAAATTTGCTCCTTCTTTTTCCTTTTTCACGTAATTCTCTAGTAGACCACTTTAATCCTCTATCTTTAATAGTGGTAAATATTTGATGTTCATTACATTGAATTTACAGACAACACATAACAATGAATAAACATTTTTGAAGGGTGAATGAAGTGGAAAATAGAAACCTGCATGGGATAGAATAAAAACTGGTCTGTAGGACTTGTGGCATACAATAGCTATGAGCTACGGCTCAAGCAAAGTCCCATGTGATGCCCATGCTGTGAAGAGCCTTAGCTTTCCACTTGCTCCCAACTTTCACTCAATTTTGTGTGTGTGTTTATTAATTTCCTTATTTTTTTAATGTTTAGTTGAGAAGAAATGAATAGAAGAGAAGGGACAGAACTGTAGAGGTTACATCCCTGGGGAGGAGTAGTACAGCTGGTGATAGAAATTATTTCCTTCAGGAACAGCTGTGAAAGCCTTATGTGCCAGTAGCTGCATGTGAACCCTTTATTTTTGTAGTATAAAATCTGACAGGAAAGTGTAACTTTAGAAAGAGTATTTATATGCAACCAAACACATCCACTTTGCATTAAACATCCTTGTTAAGCAGGTTTATGTGCTCCTGTCTGCTGTCAGTCAGGTTTCTGTGCACCATCAATCAATTGCCATCACCTGGTTTCCCACACTCGCGTTTGGGTACACAGTGCATAATTGCCAGTTGCAAGGTAGTTGCATGCCCCTAAAAATGGGCATAAGTTGATTAGTTTATCAAACTGTCCAATACTCTGCTTCTTCACAAATTTTAAGGACTGAAAAATGAATACTTTTTTTTTTTTTTTTTCATTCCATTCTGAGCTCCCTTGCAAATCCAGCAGTAGCTGTGCAGATCATGTGCAACACCTTCCACAGAACAAGTCCTCTAACCCTTCCGAAACCTCCATCCTGGACCAGTTCACCTCTGCCTGTCTTTGAACATCTGCAGAAACCAAGAATGTGAGTTTAACTCTGTCTACAGTAATTCCAGCTATGACCTTCAGAAACTACCTTAAATTCAGCCACCGATTATCTTCTTCCTTTTGTAAAATGAGGTGAATGTTCTCCTATCTCTCAGTCTTTATAAAATGCAGTTAAAATTAAAGACAGTGTGCAAATGCTAAAAAATGCAATCCTGAGCCTACACAATTGGTGTCAGTAGGAGTTTTGCCATGGAATTCAATGGGAGCAGGGTCAGGACCTGATATAATTGAGAGAAGTTGTTAATATACATCACTTACTGCCTGCCTGCAGTTCTTGTCTAGCTAATAAAGTCACTCACTGACATAACAATATAGAGTGCAAGAGCAGGTGACACACTCTACTGTGTGGTTATGAGGTCTTTTATAGCACACCTTTCCCTTCAGTACATAGTGGAGGGTATATAAATATACTCCATATGCTTTATACTACTATATTGAGTAACTTTTTGAATGTATGCTTTGGCAGCTCAGCATATCTCAAGCAAAACTTACTATGTGACATCCATCACAGATTAGCAGCTTCTGTGCGTTTATGAAAATACCAGAATAGTCTAGCACCAGTAGCTGCCAGTTATACCTGACTGGCTTTTGGAAAGCACTACCAGACCCACTTAAATTAGTAAGAATTGATGGGTTGTTTGTTAAACTATTTTTATTTGTCATCAAAGGTTCATATCAATGGTATCCCAAAGGTTTAAGAGCAAAATTATATGCAATCAAAATTTCAAGCCACCTGTTTTGTCAGGGGGCACTGTGACTGTTAGATGAAAAAAGTGGCAGCAGAAGAAGCAGCTCCTCATCACACACTCTTCCTCTGTCTCTCACCAGTTACTATGTTATTAAGGTTAATACCCACAGAAGATGCTTAGTTACACAGTAGATGACACTTTCTATATGGTCAGGAAAGATTAGGAAGCAAGAAGCAAGATCATGCAAGGCAATACATATTTATGAGTAAAAAATATTGTATATCATGGAACTGTATATTGTGTTCTCAAAAACTTTGACCTTAAGAAAGATTTTGTGGTTAAAAAATTGAGAAGAAGCTTCTAAAGATAAAGAACATTTATTTTCCTTGATTAAAAAATTTCTGAGTTCTGAGCAAGAGTAAAGAAGTTTTGTACCCTCAAATACGGTGGTGAGGAGGCAAGCATGGAAAGACTGAATTTGTGCTTGATATTGACCATTGTAAGAGGACAGGGAAGAAGAGGAAAATGACAATCAATAACTTTTGAAATTATTTGAGGTCTGAAGAAAAAGGTTAAGTTTAAAGGGCTCAACATGCTTATTTTATCAGAAAGGAGATAGAGGGATGTTTCTCCTTAAACACTTAAGTACCATAAGAGAGGAAAAACTCCTCATGTGAAACCACTTTATTATCTTGCAGAGAAACACAAAATGCATATCAATCACTCTGTATTCACATTGATCAAAATTGGGAGAAATTGATTGGGTTTTGGGAATTTTTTTTTTTTTTTTTTTTTTTTTTTTTTTAAGAATTGGCTTACCAGGAAAACTATGCTGCAAGGCTATTGGTAAGTTCTCTGTCTTCTAAAATTTCTAGTTCAGTGACATTTTCCTTTCTAACCAAATGTTTTACAAAACACAAATAATTGGAATCAATGTACAGTAATTACTAGTTTTTCCAAACTTAAGATATAGATGATGCTTGGTCTGATACTGGTGCCTTCTGATCTGGAACACTATAAAATTTTGAAGGGCTGGTCAAAAATCACATCATTACTTTAAGAGCAAATTGACTTTTTTTTTTTTAATGGGAAATTTCAATAAAAGTATTTTTCATTTTTAGTCTCATTTTCATAATTAATTCAGTTTATTCATTTCAGAGTGAAGATCGCTTTCTATACAAGAAAACTCATTGTGAGCACAGAATGGGGACAATTATTTGAGCTACCTCTGGATGTCTAATTGAAATTCAAGATGCATTATCCATTCCTAAAGTGGTAAGTCTCAGATACAAAAGGAAGGGTCTTTCAAAGAGTCATGTCATGTCATTTTAGATTTATGCAGCTTTAATTATTTTTTTAAAATCAATTAAAAAAAACCCCAAACCCATCCTCAAAATATTTAAATTCTTTTGGAATGTAAACATAAGTCAAGTTTTATCATTTACTTCAGGGGGAAAACTACCTTAACTCTATTTTGTGAACCTTTTTTCCCCCTCAGTTTTAAAGGTCTGTTGATGGACACATCTTTTTAGAACTCACACCATGTCTGGCTGCAGTTGTCACTTTACATTGAATTGTAAGTTGACAAGAAAGTCCTAGCCAAATGCAACACTTTAACGAGACGACACATGAGACAATGAAACCTGAAATGACATGGTTTTCTTTATTTCACTTTTTTTCTTTCTTGACACAGAGTATTTTCCTGAAGAAAGAAGAAAAAAAGAAGAAATTAAAAGTATGGGTCTACTATCACTCTCCCTTGACAATGACAGCACCCAGGCACCTGACTTAAGCTATACCCCCAACTTCTAAATGACAAAATTGACGTGGGTTAAAGTTAGACCAAAATGTCATAGAGAACTAATACAGTGGTGGGAAGTTTTTACTGAAAGAACTTTCATGTTTTTGTTTTTATTCTCCAGGGAAAGGGGACCTAAAAATAAATAAACAGATAAAATGGTTTAGCTGAAAAGGGTGCTGTTTTGCATTTTGTGTTGCTTTCTTTCTTAGCTATAACTGCTCTTAGCTATAAGTTAGTGTCAATTATATGCATTCAGTCTCTGCCACTCGTAGTAGTAAGGTGCCCACATGCTTTCCTAGATGTTTGCACATTTGCAACTATTTGAACACAAGATGTAATTTCCTTCATGCAGCAAAAGACAAAGTAGAAACCGTGCAAATACAGAGCTGGTGGATTGTGACTTGCGACAGAGTTCCTCCACCTCATTTATATATCATAGAAAAAAAGTGTAGAGTTTATTCTGGTTTTGGAACACCTTCTGCAAGCGGTATAATTTGGCCCTTAAGGAATCAATTTAAAATATAAGTTAGCAAAGGATGTTTTTACCCAGGTTGGGTGAAATTACAATGTGTTTTGGCATCTGGTGACCCATGTTAAGTCATAGAATCATGGAATAATTTGGGTTGGAAGGGACCTTTAAAGGTCTTCTAGTCCATCCTCCCCTGAGCAGGGACATCTCCAACTAGATCAGGTTTCTCAGAGCCCTGTCTAACCTGACCTTGAAAGTTTCCAGGGATGGGGCATCTACCACCGCTCTGGGAGTCCTGGGCCAGTGTTTCACCACCCTCATCGTAAAAAAAATTTTTTCCTTAAATCTGGTCTGAATCTACCTCCTTTTAGTTTAAAACAATTACCCCTTGTCCTATCATAACAGACCCTGTTAAAAAGTTTGTCTCTATCTTTCTTATAAGCCCCCTTTACATACTGGAACGCCACAATAAGGTCTCCCCAGAGCCTTCTCTTCTCCAGGTTGAATAATCCTAACTCTCTCAGCATTTCCTCGTAGGGTAGGTATTCCATCACTCTCATCATTTTTCTGGCCCTCCTCTGGACCTGCTCCGACAGATCCATGTCTTTCCTGTGCTGAGGGCTCCAGAGCTGGATGCAGTACTCCAGATGGGGTCTCACCACAGCAGAATAGAGGGGCAGGATCACCTCCCTCGACCTGCTGGCCACACTTCTTGTGGTGTAGCCCAGGATATGGTTGTCTTCCTGGGCTGTGAACACACATTACCAAGCCATATTGAGTTTCTCTTCAAATAACATACCCAAGTCCTTCTCAGCAGGGCTTATCTCAATCCCGTGATCCTTCAGCCTGTATGGATACCAGGGGCTGCCATGACCCAGGTACAGGACCTTGTACTTGGCCTTGTTGAACCTCATGATGTTCACATGGCCCCACTTCTTGAGCTTGTCCAGATCCCTCTGGATGGCATCCCATCCTTCAACTGTGTCAACTACACCGCTCAGCTTGGTGTCACCTGCAAACTTACTGAAGGTGCACTCGATCCCATTGTCTATGTCTCTGATGAAGATACTAAACAGTACTGGTGCCAATATGGACCCCTGAGGGACACCACTGCTCACCAATCTCTGTCTGGACATTGAGCCGTTGACTAGTAGTATTCAAGTAGGCAACCCAGAATAACTGGGCTAAGCAGCAAAAAAAGTTAGCTTATTAACTCTAGACCCTGTCAAAGAAACCAAAAAATCTTCACCTCTACGTTTGCTTTGAGTCCTGAAAACCTTCAATAAGGCTCACCACAAAATTCAGCAACTCATGCCACCAAACCAGGTCTCAAGATCCAACCTCACCATCACCACTTTACCTGCCACTCTTGCCTGCTCACCAATCACTTCCAAATCCTCAATACCTTAAGTTTTAAAGTCTAAAATACCATTATGTATTTTTTTTTTTCCAAGAGGAAAAAAGGAGGGAAAAAAGAAAGTGAAAAATCCATGACAGTGTCTTCAAAAACAATCTGTCAAAATGCACTAGGTCCCCCTGATGTTTAATGAGGAGAGTTAGTTTCAGGGTAAATATAAAGTGCCATGTCCAGTGCCAACAGAGCTGAAGAGGACATACATAAATGAAATTCTGAGAGGATGTATGGCTCCCAAGCTTGCGTGTACTTTTTCTTTTTGTCTACAGTACTTCATTTGTGAAGTGTGTTTTCCCCAGGAGTGAGTACAGCAAGACTCAATTCAGATTTTTCCTAAATTAAATTAAATGCCATAGCCATATAGTCCCCAAGAGGGATGGGGCTGGGGCGAGCACACTTCAGATCCTAATAGGATGATGACTTATTTTGAAAGCAAATAACTTTTGAACAAATTTGAACTGCTTATGACAGGGGCATGGAGTTGTGGAGTGAATTAATATGAGCTTTTAATGAGCTATATTGTTACTTTTACTCCTATCCTTGAGATGGTTAGGATGACTATAACTACTTGTCTTTTACATAAAATACAGGAAACGAGAAGCATGAAGGTAACAGGGACCCAAGATAAAAGAGCATCATATGCTGTTAAGGGATCCAGGAAACATTATTCACGCAAATCACTCTGGAGTAAATCTGTATTGTAATAATACAAATTATGATTCTTATAATTTTGTAAAATGCCCAGTCCTGCATCAAATGCCCTTTTTCCCTTTAAAATTAATGAATACCATTAACTGATCCAAAATACAGATTTGTTAAGCAGGTATAGAATTATCTAATAGAAAATATTGAGAAAAGGAGTGAGGCATAGTTCCTGTACTGTTTTCACTTTATCCTCAAGATTTTCTCACCTGGAATGTGTGATTTGTATCCTGTTTCTCTGTGTGATCCAAGGAAGTTTTGTTCTGATGAAACTCTTACCAATCCTGATGCTGTGTTGTGATTAAAGTAATCAAATTCCAATTCAAAATAAATGTCATAAAAAATTGTGGGTAAACAATGTAATAACTCACATGAAGTCAGAGCACCACTAAGAATTATCTGTATAAGTATCTGTGGAAGTACAAGTATCTGTAGAATTCTCTTCTCTACATCCCTGTGTGTGATCTTACTTGCAATGATCTTCTCTGCTTTATCAATATTTAGAAGCAAGAGATGCAACATAGTTCTCAAAATTACATAAAGAAAATTCTGTAAAAATTAGAACAAAAAGAACTTAAAGAGAAAAACCAAGAATGTCAAAACCTTACAGATAGATTTTTTTTTTTTTTCAAATTTCAGCACTTTTTTTTCACAACCAGTGCAAACTTGGGGAAAACATATTGTTTGAAAAACATATCTTACTATAGATCTCTTACTATGGATTTAAGTGTTTAAATTTAGATAAGGTTCCAGAATTAGAATTGTGCAAATAATTAATCACAGACATATAGCATCTTCCCAGAGATAACATGAATATGAAAACTATTTGATATCTTCAGTGTTCCATAAAGGCATCCTTTTAGGTTTCTTGTTAGTTTTTAAATGGTCAAAAGCAAGTCCATAAGATATAGATATAATAAAAATCCTCATTATTTAATACTCCAAAATGGTACAATGAGTTAAATTATCTTGTCAGCGTATATTTAAAATACACAAACTAAACAATGGATATGATAAAATACAAAGATATATGTGTCCCATTTTCAAGAAACATGTGATTAACAGAGAAAAAGCTAAGTGTGATATATTGTTGAGAGCATTAAACCAATTTGAACAAATTTTATGAATATATGGATCATATATTCTCTTCCATAAATGCTTTTTAGATAATAATATCCTTCAGCAATGACAAAATGATTGCAGCTGATCTACAGTATATTTTTCTTTATGTGTTTTATATCCATAAAACAATAAAAAAATTAAATCTCAAAAAAGCAACAAAAAAAAAAGAAAGGGAGAGAAAGAGACTAGACACATAGCAGCAAAAGAGTTTTCACAAAATAGCTTTTTTTTTTCCTTTTTTAAGCCAATACTAATTTTACTCTGTGTGCAAGAACAGAGGAACTGTTGTACATGGCTTTCTTATGTGGTCTTGTCTTAAAACCTAACTTGTGTCAGTACTTGAAATAAAGATGAGTGAAGCCCCAACCGGCACTTGGTGAACAGCAATGTCAAGGGCTGAGATAGCCCTCAAACGTCCTGTGAGAGAGAAGTATTTTGTCTTTATACATATGGCTGATATTTTTCATCTGATATTTCATCTGATATTCTCAAACACAGGAAAAAACTTTATGGTTCAGGTGAGAGAGCACTGGCACAGGCTGCCCAGGGACGTTGTGGAGTCCCCTTCTCTGGAGATTTTCAAGACCCGCCTGGATACAGTCCTGAGTAATGTGCTCTGGGCAATCCTGCTTTAGCAGGGGAGTTGGGCTAGATGACCTCTAGAGGTCCCTTCCAACTCTGAAAATTCCGTGATTCCATGACTCCATGATTAAATAATCCCCTATAGCATGATCTTCTTAGTAGTCAATGTGTTTGCTATTAATATATGGATGCATTATGCATCGTATTACATAATAACAGCAAAATTGGAGCTAACTAACAAGTTAGCAGGTATCACATTAGACATATTCCATCCTCTCTACAGCATGTTTTTGTCCAGTAGGTGCAGATAGACCAGCTGTGAGAATGATATATCAAAGGAAATAGAAGTCGTTTCTGACATCCATACCCTTTAAAGCTAGTTCATTTTAAGTTAATTTGCCATTAAATGGGGCAAGGGAAGGCAAAGGATGGAAAGAAAGCAAACTTCTTAAGCTGTTCCACTTAAATCCACAAATATGTGGTGCAGCGTACTGGCATCCTTACATGGAAAATAGAATCAGAAACTAGGAACAAAAGGAGAAGAAATGGTGAATTTTGCAATACCACCTCACTCTAGTACCAGGATAGGAAGAAAAGGCTCCTGTGTGCATGGTGGCATTTTTCTGATCTTTGGCCAGGAAAAAAAAAAAAGAAAAAAGAGGAGTGTAACTCTAACCTACGTTTCCAAATACACAAAGTAATTCATGTCTCAGGCTTTGACTGTAACCCCCTTGAAAATGGCACAGTCGTGTTTTGTTGATATTGCTAAATGTTGTCCAAGGAAGGGGGAAAACAGGACTGAAATTACTGTGAGTCTGGATGGAGAAAAGGAAAGGAAAGGAAAGAGAGGTGCAGAATTGTGTTTGCAATACAATATTTCTCACTATCCTTCCTCCAGGGCAGCTCCAATTTGGCCCTCTCTGTTTGAAAAGTGCTTTGAAGTTGAAACATACTTTGTAAGTGCTGAGTATTATTATTAAAATTAATTGATAGGGTGACTGTTCTGTGCAGCTGCCTGCTAGCTTAGATTGAGTTATACTGCAGGATATTGTTTGTGTTGTACTGAAGAGGGCTGCTGTAGTAATACTGTATGACTGCCTCTCCCCTGGGAACTCTCCTGAAAGCGAGATGTGCATCTGATGAGAGTATCCCAGTGAGCAACAATTTAAATACATAAATAAAATAAATAGGAATGAAGAACATGTGTGGGAGGTAATTTGAGGGCTTCATAAACACCAAATTGTCTTTGGTCTTCATTTTGGAGGTAATGAGTGGTCCAAAGTTGACTCCAATATGGAAAAGAAGAAGCCTTAACAGAACCTTTATGCCTTTTCTGAGATCAATTTCAGACTCAGATAACTCCCATCCACTGTTCAGGGTCTCTTTTGATTTGCTTTGACTGTTGGCTGAAATTGCAGCCAATTCGCTTTTTCAAGGCATCAAACAGATACATCTAATTCAGGAACTCCATTGACCCAGACTTCTGTTGCAGTCAGTGAAGAAGGAGAGTGGTGAGAGAAAGGAAAGTTCAGATGATTCGGAGTGAGTCTTAAATGGGCTGTGTCTTCTACTGACTGGAGTAGGAGCCTGCAGGATGTCAGCTACAGGATGTCCCTGAATTAGCACAGTTTGTTGCTCCACAGAAGCAAATCTGATCTAAAAATCTGATCTAAAAGAGCCCTAGGTGGGGTGACCTGTCCCTGTTACTCACTTTCCCGGTACTCACATTTCCTGTTTTATTTTTACTCTTTCTTTGAGTGTGAATTCCTTGAATCCTTTATTTGTTATTCCTGCTTTCCAGTGCAAACAGCTTCTCTCCTGTGCAAACAGCTATGCTAGAATGCAGCTGTCTCATTTCGCATAGCAGACTCAAAACACAGTTCTCACCAGTCCATGTTATGCTAACTTATCACTGAAATATTCAGACCCGAACCCCTGGAATTTTCCATCTGCTTTTCATCTGTTGAGCTGACGCTAGAAGGGCAACCACTGTGAGAAACCCTGCAGGGCAGGTTTTACCAGTGGGTGTAATTGAGAAACAGTAGTTAACACTCTCAGATACAGGGCAAGGGGATGGTTAATAAAAAAAAATATAGGTCAAAAAGATATAAACACACATCACAGCATGATCCAAATCAGTGTTGTTGTTAGGTTGTGTTTTTGTGTTGTTTAGGGTTTTTTTTTATACATATACGCTCACACATTCTCAAGACCATGTGTGTTAGTGTGTCTCATTGGAGAATGTAAGAAATCTGAGATTCATGGAACACCACCAGCATTTAAATGAAGTGAAAGATCTTATTGAGATTCTGAACAGGGAGGAGGGAAAACTGAGATCCACTTCCCAACCAACAGTGTCACCCAGTTCTTGAGTAAATCAAATGAAAAAAAGTAGCTCATGATTTTAAGTGCTTGACACAACATTTCTTTAAAGTCCCAAGTATACAAATCTAAGCCTGCAGTCTGCTGAGCACTGCTAAGGACCCCAAGGCCTTGTTTCAACCTTGCAAAATGAGTGTAGTGATAGCAGGTAAGCTACTGGTGGCAAAAGGTGAAGATTATATATTAATTGTTATATTAGGGGATAAGCAGGACTGAGACCTTGAGCTCAGTGGCACCCTTATTCTCTGTAAACTAGGAAGGGTCTGCAATGAGCACTGACCAGGAGGCTGCACTTTCTTGTAAGAAATATTGACAAAGGCAGTGATCAAAATGTGTTTTCAGTGATCTTTAATTTTCCTCTTGGTCTCTTCTCTTCTCTTCTCTTCTCTTCTCTTCTCTTCTCTTCTCTTCTCTTCTCTTCTCTTCTCTTCTCTTCTCTTCTCTTCTCTTCTCTTCTCTTCTCTTCTCTTCTCTTCTCTTCCCTTCCCTTCCTTTTTCTTTTTCTTTTTCTTTTTCTTTTTCTTTTTCTTTTTCTTTTTCTTTTTCTTTTTCTTTTTCTTTTTCTTTTTCTTTTTCTTTTTCTTTTTCTTTTTCTTTTTCTTTTTCTTTTTCTTTTTCTTTTTCTTTTTCTTTTTCTTTTTCTTTTTCTTTTTCTTTTTCTTTTTCTTTTTCTTTTCTTTTTCTTTTCTTTTCTACTTTTTTTGGTAGAAAATAAAAATAAGTAAGAAAATAGAATGAAAGGAAATGCACACAAAAGTGCACGTGCACACACACACACACATACACACATACACAGGGAAATTGTTAGATCAAATGACCAATGCAAATCAAGGAAAATAATTATTGCAGCTGATGGAGCAGAAACCCCATTATGGCTAGATGCTAGTTCACAATGTACAGTCCTGGAGGTTGAGAGCTAAATGCATTTTTCAGCATCTTTAGCACAATTTATTAAATTAAGTTTTAAAATTAATCACATTTCTTCCCCACTCTATTCCCCTCTCCCACACCTCTTGCTCTCTGCTTGTTCCTTTTGTTATATTTAATAGTCAGTGTTTGGTTTGCTTCCTCTTATTTTCAGACCTGATATTGGAATGTGAAACTCTCCTTATATTTATGCTGGAGATATTATTCACACAGATAATAAGCCTTAGCATGGGGTATGAGGTGGGGACAAAGAGATAATCATCTAGAAAATCTTTTGGTGCCTTTTGATGAAAGCCTGAGGCACCTCAACCCAGAACCAAATCAAAGCTTCAAAATGCAGCAATGTCTCCTGGTAAACTGATGGTGCAATTGAAGCAGAGAAGTTATCCATAAGTCAAATATCTTCCTAAGGTGGAAATCTAAGGGGAAAAATGGTATACGCACTTCTTAAACTCTGTATGCATGTTGCTGGCATTCATCTTTTCCCAGAAGGAATTTCCAACATTGGAGCAGTTGAATATGTAAGTCTACCTACATTTGTACCACTTTCAGAGGCAGTTTGAAGTAAATCTGGTAAGGCTTTTCTCAGATGTAATCCTTTGACCATGCATCTGGGTAATCCCCAAACCTTTCTGATGCAGCTAGTGAGTTTGTAGAGAAATTATGCTGCAGGTATCTTTCAAACAGAGAAAAACTGTTCAAAATCTTGTAGCATATGGCACACATTTTTAGGATAATTTTTACTTGAGTTTCATCTTTCTTCTTTTGAACTTAACGTAAGCTAAAAACAATTTTAATTCCTATGAGATCTGAGACTCATATCTCCTAAATCTTAACTCACTTGAGTCATTCTCTTTTTAGTTCCTCCGCATTGATACTGGCTTTATGTTTGCAAAGATGCATTCACTTTCACAATCAGTCTCTAAATCTCTTGGAAACAGGCAAAGCGGTAAACAGGTTTTAGGTCAAGAAAAGAATGGACAGAAGTGAAGCGGCAAATATCACTAAGAGTGATGGAACACGGAAACCATAATACCCATCGCAGAGACACTTATTATACATACGTAGGACCACAGGACTGGAAGAGTTGTCCAGTTACTTGTCTTTTCCGGCAAATGTGCAGTATATGGATACTGCAGAATGACTCACAGGTTCAAGAAATCATAATGAGAAATTAATGTCAGCTTTGTGTTTCTGAGAAGGAACTGGGAAAATGGGAAAAGGCGAAGCCAAAAATATCTAGCAATGCCTTCTTCTGTTTATCAAGTATGAGAAATGAATTAAGGATGTAGCTACTGACGTGGGTTTTAATGCAGTGTCTATTCACGTATGCGTAACAGGAGTAGCTCCAAGTATAACCTAGTTGAAGAGTGATTTAATTAATAACACTCAAACTATAAGCTTTCATTTATAGTAAGACCCTCTGGGACTTATTTCTTTACATCACTGTTGGAATACAAAAGAGACTGAAAACTAGTGTAAATTACCTTTATATGTAAGGTATACATAGTGATATATATAGAAGTTTCATGCAGATGTAAATAAATACATCTGTGTGTGCATGTGTGGGGCAATGGTGTGTGGAGGGGTGTTCACATTAAGTATAACTGTTTGAAGAACATATTTTTAAATATCTTCTTTCCCAATTTATTTTTTCCCCTTTTTATACAAAGAAGCATGGCAAGATTATCTTTTGCAGTTATTAGTAAAGATCTATTTATACAGATGCCTTTCTAAATTATGAATTCAATCGTCATCCCACAGATAAATGTTGAGTCATAAAGGCACATGTTATTTAATATCTGAGAATGAGATTTTTGAGTCAAAGGACTGAATCACATTAGAAGTGCTGGGTTAGAAATGGTTAGGCTTTGAAACTTAATACTACAGCAAATAAATCTGACAATATGTTTTAAAATAGAGAAGAGGAAAAAAAAAAAGATAAATGGAAGCCATGAAAGTATCATCAGAGTATTTTTTGACCAAACTGCTGCATATTTCAAAGGTGTATTATCGAGACAGTTTTCTATTTGAAGGTCAAATGAATAACTTGTTCATCAGTGTAATAAAGCATGTTTTACCCCATGTGAATGTCTATGCTTTAGACAGAAATCAACAAACACCACCAATTTGGTAAGCTCTGAATTTTACTCAAAGACTAGCAGGAATACGAATTATCAGAGGAATTTTAGATTAAAAAAATACAGGAAGTGTTTTTTCCCCAAAGTAAAATATATTGAATCCATTTAGAGGTGTGACTGAAATTGTATCTACTTCCGACATTCAGGGCCAAATTTCAGAAGAAGATGAAAATACATTACATTTAAAATTTTCTTCATACAAAGTTTCGAATACGAGCATACCCATAAGGATAACACTGAAACTGTGTAATGGTGTGTGTAAACCCAGTCACTGTGAACCTATTAATTATGGCTACCCTGTACAAATCCATATGTAATTAATTGCGTCATATGTAAAGACTTATCATTCCTTAAGAATGTTATATCTTTTTCTCATCACTCTCTGGGCTAGCTCAATCCCAAACAGCAGTTCAGAATGTCTGTTTTCTTAACTGCCTAACCTTTGGGTTTATTAATCTATAGGTGCTTCACTAATCAACCTTTGAGTTCCTTAGGTGCTCAGATGCAGATGCTTAAACATTTTTGGAAATGCACATCCTAGACAATGGGTGGTATTCTTCTGCCTGAAACTTCAGTGCAAGGCAACACAAAGTGTACAGGCAACAGCAATTGATGAATTCCTCAGTGAGGGCAAAAATTCAGCTTTGCCCTGAACGTGTTAAGGGCTTGGAGCATCTCCCTTATGAGGAAAGGCTGAGAGAGCTGGGACTCTTTAGCCTGGAGAAGAGAAGGCTGAGGGGAGACATTATTATGGCGTACAAGTATCTAAAGGGTGGGTTGAAGGAGGATGGAGCCAGGCTCTTTTCAATGGTTCCCAGTGACAGGACGAGGGGCAATGGGCACAAGTTAGAACACAGGAAGTTCTGTTCAAATACACGGAAACACTTCTTTACGGTTCAGGTGAGAGAGCACTGGCACAGGCTGC
Source organism: Vanellus vanellus (assembly GCF_965231255.1). Classification (NCBI taxonomy): domain Eukaryota; kingdom Metazoa; phylum Chordata; class Aves; order Charadriiformes; family Charadriidae; genus Vanellus; species Vanellus vanellus. The sequence goes on along the minus strand of NC_138908.1, from coordinate 81,462,946 downwards.
CCAGGGAGGGTGTGGAGTCCCCTTCTCTGGGGATTTTCAAGACCCGCCTGGATGCAGTCCTGAGTAATGTGCTCTGGGCAATCCTGCTTTAGCAGGGGAGTTGGACTAGATGATCTCTAGAGGTCCCTTCCAACTCTGAAAACTCCGTGATTCCGTGATTCCATGTTTTGCCCCATCTTTTGAATCATGGCACTCTCACTGAAGACTCTGGAGATCCAGACACTGCTCAGCATGAAAGCAATTGAATTAGAATCAACCATGCAATGGCAGAGAATGGTAACTGGAGATTGAAGCAGAGCTTCAAAGAAACCGCTCTGATGAGAAAGGCTAATACTTAATATGAGCTGAATGAATCATGCTGTGAAGGAGAACCATCTTTTACATAGTAACCATAGTCAGAGAAGAGCTACAATAGGTAGACCAAAAGCTGTGATGGTTTTCAAGGACATTTTATTCTCACCACTTGATATTTATGGAGCTTTATGTACCCTGGATTAATGGACACTAAGGATTTCCGTAAGGCAGGATCTAGGCTGATCACATAAATTAGCTGGGTTGGGCTGCGCTGTGAAAGAGCATGAGCTGAACAGTGCCACCTTTCTGTCTGTTTTCTCTTGCTTTTTTTTTTTTTTCCCTCAAAGAGATCTGATCATGAAGTTTCCAATCTTAAAGTGCAAAGAGATTGGAAAATTACTGTAACCTACCCACATGAGATTTTTCTGGTCTTGCTAAGTAGCACTGGGTCTACAGGGATACACCATATCTACCCAGAGACTAGGAAGCTATCCTTAGCCACTAATAGATCGATTTCAATGATGACAACCTGTGATGTAGTGTGAGGTTTTTTTTTTTTTTTGACAGATATTCTGCAAATATTATGAAGAAATTCTTCTGCAATGGCAGTAATTTTGGAGATTCAACTGTTGCAGTGATTCTAGGCCCCGTTTCCAAGGAATTATGCCTCTAAATGTGTTGATGAACCTCTTATAATCTCTGGGATACACTATGTTATAACATTTTATACTATGTCATGTTAAAATGCACGTCTAGGCCTGTGCTGTCACAGTCATATTTTCAGGAGGTTTCTCACTTAGAAGTCACATTTATCAATGGGTCTTGCTGTCTGAATAGCCATTTGTGAGTGGAAAAGGTGATCACATTTTCTTTTAAGAGACAGCAGATTTGTTTTAAGAATTTTCAAACCAATTTTCCTTCCTTCTTATGCTCCCATTTGTAGTGAAAGGCACTGACCGTATCTTCTTTTAAAATAAAAACAAAAGGTAATAGTTGGTGGGGACTAAAAAAGAAGGAAAAAGATCTGATCCTAACTGAACTGGATATTGTGAAGTTTATTGTCTGTTCAATGTGGGGAAATATCTGCTCGTCTTAGTTTTATTCAGAGGTTTGGATTACCTTGATTCAACATAATAAGTAAAACCATGCATTTGTTTTTCAAGGAACATTAGAAATTGTTCTAGAAAGGCCTTATTAGTTCTGCTTTTCCAGTTCTCAACAGTGTGACATTATGAACAATGATAGGTTTTACAGACTTAGTAAAATGTGTTATTGTCCTTGCTGACAAGCCCTGGCAAGCTGCTGTGTGTGTTTTTACAGAGCACAATGTCAAAACTTTCTTATACAAAGCTCGAGGACCTGTACAGCATAAGCTACAGCAGGCAGAGATTAGGAAATTCCCACCGTAGCTGTTTACAGATTTGCAACTTGTATACTCACTTGTGGGGCGTCACGGTTGTATATTGAGCATCCATAAATCACAAAGCTCTCTGGCCTTGTTATGGAAATATGACAATTCTGCTCGGCACCTGCTCCACCCTCTATTTCTGTCACTTGCCAGAATGACAGCGGGCTATAAATGTCTCCACATACGAGGGCCGCAGCTCTGATTCGATGGAATTAAATGACCTTGGCCAAGATGATATTTTTGATGTGGAGAGCTTATCCCATTCTTCATGCAAAAGAAGCAGAGCTCTAAACCTGAGTGACAGAAGTCAAATCTTCTTGAAGAAAAAAAAATAATAAAATAACATTGACTTTATTTTAATATTTCTTTTCGAATACGCTGAAGTTTTACCAGGTAATTGCCCGACACAAATATTTATGAATGTCAGACCATGGAGTCCTCTAGCACTTGCTCAGAGAATAACATCGCTTAATGAATTCTACCATGCACATGGGACTCAGGTCTTTAATGAATAGGTCACTGTGATTTCTAGAGATGGCTGTCACTTTGAGATACGAGAATCATTTCTTTTTAGTGAAGAGGAGCTTGGATATGTGCATATTTAGGGGTTCTATTTCCCACAACTTTAGACCTCTCAAGAATGATGCAGACCTGCGGATAAGATTTAGGAGATTTCAGCTGGCATATCACCAAAATTCCCAAAGATCAGGAGAGTACAAACACACACACACACACACACACACACACACACACACACACGTGCCAAACAAGTACAATTTCCCCTACAAACTAGTTACTTCTGTGTTACTGCTCAAGTTCTGAAGCACCAGATATGTAGGTTTGTTTTTTGTTTTTTGTGGGTTTTTTTAGTGTGTTTTTCCTTCATGGCTCAATGCTTGTTTATTCATTTCACAGCTTTCAACTTTTGCCGAAATTTCATGTAAAGATACAGCAGAGTTACCATATAATATAATTATTCAAATGTACCTACATCTTTTACCTTCACGTTGTTCTTTGTAATCCTGTATGGGATGAGGAAAGCAAACATCATTAACATGTATGGAAGAACTTGATCTTTCCAACAGCAATCCCATACATAGATAGATACCCACAAATATCTAAGGAAAACTGACCTTCAAAAAACTTGCTTCGGCACAGAGAAGAACTGGGTTTCTGATACAGCTGAGTATTTCTTTAGTTCTCTTAACCCAACAGTGGGAGGCAGTGTAGAGGCAGCTCATTACTGTCCATGACTCTCTTGGGAACTAAAGACTTCAAACCTCATGCTACCAGGCTACCAGTCTTATTTGTTTGTTTGTGTGTTTAAAAATAAAACCAGAAAGCACATCAAAGCATTTCTCAAATCCAATGCAATAGACTTGCTCAACTAGTAAAAGTCAGTAGAAGATGGTGCTTTTATGGGACAGAGGGAGAGACATATTTACTACAAAATGGGACACAGTTCCTTTGCACACAATTAAGATAAAAGTGGCATTATAGTCTATAGCATAGACTCTTTTAATAGAAAAATGATAAGCATTACAATGTTTGGGGCATCATAGGATGTAGAAATTAAATAAGTCACATAAAGGATTTTGAAGTCAGCCTGAAAGAAAAAAAGTTCACAGAATCACAGAATTTTCAGAGTTGGAAGGGACCTCTAGAGATCATCTAGTCCAACTCCCCTGCTAAAGCAGGATTGCCCAGAGCACATTACTCAGGACTGCATCCAGGCGGGTCTTGAAAATCTCCAGAGAAGGGGACTCCACACCCTCCCTGGGCAGCCTGTGCCAGTGTTCTCTCACCTGAACCGTAAAGAACTGTTTCCGTGTATTTGAACGGAACTTCCTGTGTCCTAACTTGTGCCCATTGCCCCTCGTCCTGTCACTGGGAACCATTGAAAAGAGCCTGGCTCCATCCTCCTTCAACCCACCCTTTAGATACTTGTACACCATAATAATGTCTCCCCTCAGCCTTCTCTTCTCCAGGCTAAAGAGTCCCAGCTCTCTCAGCCTTTCCTCATAAGGGAGATGCTCCAAGCCCTTAAGTTGGGCTTTTTTTTTATTATAGAATCATAGAATCATAGAATCATAGAATTGCTGAGGTTGGAAGGGACCTCTGAGACCATCAAGTCCAACCTTTAACCTACTGCGACCAAACCACTTCGAAACCATGTCCCCAAGTACCACATCTACCATTTTTTTTAACACCTCCAGGGATGGCGAATCCACCACATCCCTGGGCAGCATATTCCAATGTTTAATAACCCTCTGAGTGAAAAAATGCAGAGGTTGTTTGAAATGAGTTGGTTTCAAATTCAAGGACTTATTCCAGAAACATCACCTCAATCCTTCAGTGAAAAGGTTCTTGCAAAGGCTCTTACCCTTTATTATTCATTTTGAGGCTTTCATCTTTGGACTCTGCACATCCATCTCTACAACTACCTGAAAGGAGGTTGAAACCAGGTGGGGGTCTGTCTCTTCTCCCAAGTAACAAGCGATAGGACAAGAGGAAATCGACTCAAGTTACACCAGGGGAGGTTTAGATTGGATATTAGGAAAAATATCTTCACTGAAAGGGTTATCAAACATTGGAATAGGCTGCCCAGGGAACCATCCCTGGAGGTGTTTAAAAGACGTGTAGATGTGGTACTGATGGACATGGTTTAGTGGTGGTTTTGGCAGTGTTAGGTTGATGGTTGGACTCGATGATCTTAAAGGCCCCTTCCAACCTAGACAGTTCTGTGATTGTATGATTCTGTTTGCACCTATGTTTGGGTCACGGACCCCAGACAGAGAGTTCTATTGCCTGACCTTGGTCTACGATATCAAAATAGCAAATCTTTCTCTATGATGACTTTCCCTTCGGACAGAAAAATCTTTCTAACATAAGCACAACACATGCAAGACCTGTCTCAGCACCATCTGAGGTCTTTTACATTCATTTTCTCTTTTATCTGCTAGATGTTCAGTTTCCCTTTTGGAATTCTTAAGGAGGTTAATAGGAAATTCTAATCACGGGGCCTGTAGTTATTTAAAATAGTTCTGTAGTTTAGTGTTAATCAATGAGATCCATTTTTAATTATTTAATTTTTTTTTAGTAAATGCAACAAGTTTACAGAATTTGAATATTAGGTATTTTTATGGGTTTTATAACATTTTAATAATTTACATTAAATATCCTGTTTACTGTGGGTCTACTTCACTGTTCTTTCAATGCCTATATATGGGACTGTAAACTTTTACGGACCTGTAGTTTAGGTCCCTCAAATAAGGGTTTAGTCAGTCCTACATATCACTTTGTCCATGTGAAAGTAAATAATGGGAAAAACTAATCAAATAATATATGAAGCTATGCAAAGAAATAAAATTTAGAAATGTCGTTCAATAAAACACGCAACACAAACTGATGTTTGGGTTTATAGTCAAGAAATACCTGTGAAAAAGACCAATGACTTTAATCTCAACAAGTCTTCAGCACAAAAGGCAGGAACAACAGCAGATTATTACCTTAGTCAAACAGCAATCTGAATAAATACAGAACTGGAAGATGGAACAGCCAACTTTGTCCTTAAATAATTCATTCCTTTCTGTTCATTTGTCAATCCCATGCAAATCTTGGAGTGACCTGCAATAGACTTTCTAGTAAGAAAAAGCTTCCACTGGTCAATATGACCGGCAGCGCTGCTTAGGACTTGTTCTCCTGTCTGTCAATGTTCTTTACGGGTTTGACTGCAATGAGGCAACATCCTCTCATTTCTGCAGAGGCATGAGTGGATTGTAGCAAATTCCTCGGGTAACTTGGTGCACTAAATCATTCCCTTTCCCATGAAGAATACTATTCAGCTTCTGCCTCCTCTCAGGAAACAGCTCACATTTTGAAGAAGAGCTTTTTATTCAAATAAACACCAAACAATAAACTGGCTTTCCAAAAAGGATGCTCTCTTAAAGTGGCAGTGACATCCTGCACCTTAATCCACTCCCCTGACTCAAGCAATAAAGTGACAAATGAAATCAGTGACTGTTGAGAAATAACTGTGTTCAGTTCAACTGGATACACACACACACTTCCTTTGAACAAATCTATCCTTTAAGCAGGTATTCTTTAAAGTTACAGTGTCAGACTGCTAGTTGTAAACCACAACAACAACAGAAGTCCCAGCCAAAAAATCTTTTTAAACATGTTGATAGAGAACAAATAATAGATAAAGCTGGCAGTTGATCAGCTGATATACCAGATTAGTTCCACACAAGCAGCTGAAGATGTGTTTCTGAGCGTGTCAGGTACACTTGTGCTCACAAAACCCACTACAATATTCAGTGGTAATGGCTCTAAATGCTGTTGGAAGCCAAATTATTATACCTATTACTGTGGAATACTGCAGTATATGTTTTTAATAAGCGTTATGTCTAGACTTCCCTCCAGTGTGTTCGTGTTCACAAAAGCTAATCAATAGTTACTTTACTTACTCGATTGAGTTCAGCACATTAATTAATGTATCTCTCAGTAATCATGACAGACCTCATCACTGGATCAAAGAGAAGAGTTTGAAATTGGTTTTGTTAACAATGAAGCCATTTCTCCCTTCTCTCTTATGACCTTATCCAAGGAGAACAGAAGTGTAAAATGCTCTCAGGTCAGAACAGTAGCTTTATAAATGCATATGATACAGGTAAAACTCTCTCTCCATCACTCCTGGTCTTTGCTTTACGTTTCATATCAGTGGATAAAGTCATAATCATTGAAAAAGGCCTAATGCAATGGGAGTGGAACTTATTCTCTTGTCTTCAAAAAATTTGGGATTAAGCTTGGGTTTTATTATTATTATTATTTTTCCTTTTATTTTCTTATTAAAGATTGCATGGCGTGCAGTTTCTGTTTTAGTACTGACAATACTATGGAACGGAACACATCAAGCAAAAGTTTAATGCTTTTGTGGTTTAGCTCAACACATTGATGATTTCTAACTTTTCCATTTCCTGAATTATTGTTTTATGACTTAAACACTATTTCTTGACTACACACATACAATGTGACAGCAGAAGTCACCACTGCAGGTTTATGAACTGGGACGTAGTTGTAAATCAATATTGAAAATCATGGCAGTTTGCCACGTTAATTTAGATTTCTGAGTGCCAGACGGGAGCTGCTGTTTCTCAAAGCAGTTTCCTCCTTGATTTCCTAAAAAAAAAAAAAAGAAGAAAAAAAAAAAGAAATAAACAGAGGAAGTCTGTTATCTCTCATGAGCCATATTGGCACTAGATTCTGTGGCGGTAGCTGGTGTTGGTGAGATACTCGTTTCAGGAACATGTTGCCAGAGTCCTTATGGGGCAGCTATACCCAGAAGAGATGTGCAATGAGTACTGGAGAAAGGCTGTTTATTTTACGCACCTCTCAGGTTGTCATTGTGTTAGCACATACTTCTTCACCTCTGTATGTGGAATCTGCCAGGGTAGGTTGCTGAGAGTTAGGATTGCTGAAAAAAAAGTTTCAGCTGTAGTGAAATCAGAGGTTCCCCTCCCAGGCAGGTCCTACTAGAGCTTAATCTTTGATACATTTGATCTGTTGAGCAATTTCATGGACAAATCAAATGTTTAAAATGGAAACTACAGCAAAACATCAACTCTGGAAACCTCTTACCCTGAATGACTACACACACGAGCTTGAAAACTTGGGGTGTTTTGCATTGTTTAAGCTACCTGGATATCCATTTAACCATATTTAGAGTATTTAACATATAAACATCTTAATTTTAAGCTAAATTGTACTTTAGTGGATCAAGTAATGTTTTTAAAACACGAAGGTGCAGTTCTCAGATGAAGCATCCATACAGAATATTACTTTTTAAAAAATCCTTGTAAACCATTTCTAGTTCTTCCTTTCAGTCTCTCTGTTTTCAACTCCCTTGTTAGGTAAAATAAACCAATGCTCAATATAGCAAAATAAATGGTGTCTGAGTTACTGAAAACCTCTGTTTTGATAGATTCCTCTCAGATATCACCAAGCCATGGTCTTCCAATGCACTTTGTTTATACTTTTCTTGCAGTGTGCGAGCTCTATTGGGTTGTCTAGTCTACTCACAAAGTCACTGGGGTTGCCAGCTTTGCTTCATTACTCAAATATGACAGAAGTTTGCAAAATTTCTGCTACTTATAGATTTTTCTGTTGTGGCTCTTCTGAAAAATCACTTAGTTGTACAAGCAGAACAACTTTTAGAAATTATTCAACTCCATTATAATTCCTGGAGGATCAAGTACCAGAACTTCTCCCCTTTCCATTTTAGAAATGAGTTTGAAACATCTTTTCCCATCAGACCAGTGCCCAAACCAGACAAGAAGCTCTGTTCATGAGCCTCTGCAAATAATATTTTCTAAAATAGACTGCTGAAATGATCTTATAAAGAAGGTTCTCATTCCCTTTTCCCTAGCAGAAGGGTCTGTAGGAGACAAAGTTAGTACCAAAGTTTAATTTCCTTTATCCCTCTTTTTTATTTTTTCCCCTCTCCTTTGTTTGTCACTGACTTAGGCACATTGTCAGTATTTAATGCAAAACAAGGAAAACGCTTGCCTGTGTGGAGTCCCTGTAAGAGAGGTAGCCATTTTTATCTAATCTGGGTCCACAAAGGGTCAGATCCTTCCCTTACTGAGTTTTGGAACTTGCTTTTATAGAAATAGACTTCCCTTCTGCCAATAATATAATATAATATAATGCAACTTCACTTGATTTCAAAACCTGAACATATCGCAATTCAAAAAAAAACACAATAGAAGACAAAGCTCTGAATGTCTAATATGTCATTATAATTAATGTCATTAACTACAAATTAAACAGCACACAGTACATCCTGATTTTATTCCTCTGAATCACAAGAACTGAAAAATTAACAATTGCTGTTTTGTTCTTCTTTTCCTTTTTATTTCTTAGAATTTTCCAACCACTTTTCTCTTTTGCAAATCACAGTTATTTTCATAATATAAAAGATGTTTAACTAAGAAAGAGTCCGCAGTCCTGAACTGAGGCAAACATCTGAATGTCACTCACTAATAAAACAAGATTAACCCAAGGATCTGCATTTATCTGTTTAGCAGTGTGACTGAGAATTAGTCTATTCCCAAATGAAATGGATGCATGACAGTACTGCCATACTGACTTGAAAGCTTGGACAATGAAGGTTTAATTGCTTTCACTCTTGTAAAATGTAACTTACGAACAGAACTGAAGGCAATTTGAACAGATAAACAAAAATATGTATGTACTTTCAGGGCCATTTCAATTTGTTTGCAGGTAAGTGGGTTTCTTATCATACTGAAAAGATGAAGAATCTGTAAAAAGCTTTCTTACCTTTGTCACTTCTGGGGATGAGCTGAATGAACAGAGTTCTACAAAAGGAAAGAAAGCAGTGACTTGAGTAACAACTGGTCCAGATCAAATTCACTTTTGCCAACAGTATTTGTCTCAAATTCAGGTTGCTGTTGTTTTTATATACAACGGTTGCCTCTGCCCCTTTTGTGATTCAGTATCTTTATGAGAATTATTTTTACTCTTAGTGAGTTATCACCAAATAGTGTCCACAAACAAGTCCAAGTACACCGGCTGTCTGTTACTCTGGTCTTTTGCCATAACAATGCAAGAATAGCTGTAACAAGTCAGATGAAATATCTGTTCAGTTTAGCATATCTCTCTGACAATAGCAACAAAGAATGGCCTAGGAAGAACACAGAATGGTCCTAGGAACATTCAAGATATAACCGAGAAAGAGATAATGATGTGCCACACTCTGCCATCAACCTTTTTTTTTTCCACAGCAAAAAGGACTTTGGTACATGAGTCTAAACAGGAGCCTTTACTCAATCCAGCCCATTCCCAAGCAGAACAAAAACAGGACAAGTCTGCAATGCAATACAATTCAATGCAATGCAATGCCATGCACTTCATATATCTCCAGTGAAGACAGCTATAATGCAGTTTTGAATTGTTGCTTTAATAAACAAACTTGTCTCCCTTTGCTCTTTCCCTGCTTCTTTCCTAGCACAAGAGGGGAAAGCTCAGCATTCCCCTATGTATCTTTGGTTCCTTTTGGAAAAAATAAAAAAAGAAAGAAGAAAAAAGAAAAAAAGAAAAAAGAAAAAGGAAAAAAGAAAGAAGGAAAAAGAAAAGAAAAAAGAAAAAAGAAAAAAGAAAAAAGAAAAAAGAAAAAAAGAAAAAAAGAAAAAAGAAAAAAGAAAAAAGAAAAAAGAAAAGAAAAAAAAGAAAAAAAAAAGTAAAAGAAAGAAAAGCTGAAAAATAGGGGACCTTACAACTGCTTGATAGACTGTCTCACCACCATGTCATGGATAGAGGGAGTACCTGAAGAGCCTACCATGGGCTGCACAGAGTCTGTAATCACTAGCAGTCATTATTCTGGCCGTGTACCATTGTGGTCTGAAAGCCTCAACAGAGTTACCTCTGCTTTATGCCTCTGTTTTTAAAACATCAATAAACAAACAAATAATCAAAACACCTGCTTTTAGAATATGCATTTTTAGAATGTCCAGTTGCCATCCAAGTCCTCTTAGGCAATGATTATTAACATGTCTTTTTCATAAAATGCTTCCAACCTAGGTTGTGTATTGCACAACTAGATCTTAATTTTCCTGTCACCTCTGCAATTTTAGCTATATAAACTTTTTTCTATCTGAGAGTTCCATTCTTTCTGTAAAGGTTTTACAACCAGGTTAATTTATGTGTAGTTTAGTGGGATATGTGGTACTACCAGTGAATTATTTTGAGAAGCGTTGCCTAAAAAAAACCTTCCAAAAATTCTGTCACATCTCCTCTTATTTATGAGAATATTCTCATAACTTTATATGGCTCATGTTAGAGAGAATAAATTGCCCCCTATGCCAGCAAAAATTCTATGAAATTTCAGAGATTTTTCCTCTGGCTAATGTATCATAACCCCAGTATGTGTTTAGGGGAAATATATTCAAACAAAGGAAACCTCAGCTCTCTTTCCACAAATATGAAAACAAATGATCAGGTTGCTAAAGATACCCTTTTAAACACCAGTGGAAAGCCTGTGCTTCTGGATGTGGGGGGCTGCGCCTCATTCGGGTGTATTGCCAGAAAATCTTGAATGACAACGCAATCCATCACAACAAGGAAGCACAGATCTTGCATGTACACGCTTCCAGAAAGACTGTCAGAAATCCCCATGGAACAGGGCAGAGTACACAGCTGCACCAGAGGGTCCAGGTGGAGGAGAGCAGAATAGACATCAGTGGGAAATAAGGAAAGACTATCTTGTTTCTTGTACCAGGGCTTGTGCCAGTGGTGTTATCCAATTGCTTCATGTAGCTACTAATAATGTACTAGTTAATCCCTGTTTTTTCTGCTCAAGCAGTTTGGTCTAAAGTCTAGCAGACTCTGCCTTGGAGTTCAAGGGCTTTGGAATAAACGCAGTTGGTAAGAGAAGCCTAGGGGCTGTGGGTCACAAGAGCCCCATGGCAGCACTGTGTGGACAGAACCGTAACTACATGCACTTCTTCAGACCTTTTAATGACTATTTATAACATTCCCAAACTGGCATCTGGATTTTTAATTGTTCTTTCTTTATATAAAAACATGCAAACATCTGATTTTTATTTAATTTTTTTTTTCTGAGCTGCTCCCAAGCCAGAGGATGCTTAGATTTTACACTGCTTTTAAAGTATTGTTCATCCAACTCACTTTGAACTTTAAAGCTTTTTACTGAGATAACAGGATCTACAGTGTGAGATCAAGCTTAGAAATCACAGCTTGAAATGCCCATCCAGGGGAAGTCATGCAGAAAATGAAACATATCTGGCAGAACAAGACTATGGTCGGAGTGACAAGACAAAGTCAAGGAAAAGGGCAATGAGGAGAACCCCAGACAGGAAAAGGCTCCCTGGTGTTACTGGGAGAAAGAGGGTAAAGTTATGGGGAAAATGAAGAGTTAAAACCCACCTAGCAAGGCTGAGATTGAAGTGAGTGAACAATCCCAGCTCCCCTCTCCCCCCTCCTCACAGTAAAGGTCATTCTGTGCGAAAACATTTTCCTGTCTCTATGTCTTTGCTTTTATTTTGGCCTTTATCTGGGGGAATTTTGTCTAGGTGCAATTGTGTCTGTTTCAAACTGTTCAATCTCTTAGCTGTCTCTTAAAAAAAAAAAAAAAAAAAGAAAGAAAAGGAGCAGGGGGAGACAGTAAATTTAAGACTGGTTGGGTGGTACTGGATTGACAGTTGTGTGACCACAGAAGTTATAACATGGGCAGAAAAGGTCTTTTCTTCACTGGCATCTCTCAGCCTGTCTCATACACCTTAATGAAGGGCTCCCACAGAAGCATCCCAAAATGCTCTGCATCCCCTATGGGCACCAGCACCTCTCTGTCCGCGATGCTGTACTCAGCACCCTGCTGTCTGCACAGGCAGTATTTACCTGTGAGTTCTCTATAATCCCCTGAGACAATAAAATTCATTGCACCGTTATCCTCGAAACACTGACTCTTGGGTCAGTGCCTCATTACTGGCCCAGTTCAAAACTGGGATCTAGGCAGAAAGTCCATCTATCCCACAACAGACTTCCTGAGCGGACCCTTCCCTAGTACTCTGACAACACTGATGAGAAAACAGAATAAGGAAAACAACCCACAAACAGGCGTGCAGTTTGGTCCTCATCCTCCGTGCCTAGACTGCAGGTTTTGCTAAGAATAATAACATATATAGCAGTAATGCTCAACACACTCTGCTTAGACCCAGTAAGAGATACCGCCCCACAGATATGGCTTGTGCTGATGTGTTCTTCCCGACTGGAGATATAAAAATGCAAACGTGAAACAAATTTTGTGTAAAAGTGAACGACTACCAGTGATTTAAAGAATGAGTTTAAGAGTAGGAGGGAACTATATTGACTTCTTTTACACTGTGCTGCTGATGTGATCTCACCAGCTGACAATGCACTGCTGTAGCAATAAGCAGAACATACTTTTACAGGTTTCCATCCTGCAATTTTTGATTACCAGGGTAGTCCTACTGAAATAAACAAACAAACAAACAAACAAAACCCAAAACCCAAAACCAAACCAAAAACAAACACAAAAAAAAACCACAACAACAACAACAAAAAACAAAACAACCCCCCAAACCCAGACCTGTTTCAAGCTTATACAGAAGAGATCAAGACTTCTGGTATTTACGACAGGAATTGTACATGATGCTATGACTGGATGCTACTGCAATATAAGTACAAAGCAGTTCTTTGTATGACCAAAAATGTGCACTAATAGGCAACAGGCACAACTGTTCCCTCATTTAATTAATCTTTTGAAAGCACAAAACCAGCCTACTGTTAGAACTAAGTCTTGCTGGGCTTTTTGACAATGAGCTTCTCTGACAATAACTTACGGAATGTTTCAAAGAAGTTTTGATAACTTTTTATTTGAAGTGCCATTTATGCTAAATGTAGAACAATAAATGAAAGGCTTTTAGTATTTTATCTAGCCAACAAAATTTCAGGGCAAAACTCCCCATATTCACATATGATGCACAAAAATGAATGTGGGTGATTTGAAAATAAGAGAATTGAAATGACCTTTTCTGTCAACTCCAGCTTATTTTAGTTTTTGGAAAATAAATAATAAAATTATGAATAGTATATAATAGAAATATTTTAAAAAAATGTTTTTAGAAACCAAGTATTGTTAACTACTTAAATCCCAGCAGGACTATTCTGTATTAATTGAGAACAGGATACTTATGGTGGCTCTAAAAACTTTTCCCATCTTGCTTAAATGAATAACTTTCAGGCAACCTTTAAGTTACTGGAAGTGTTGAGAAAAAAAAGATTAGATTTAAGAAAAAACCTTTTTCCTTGAAGGAGATTTTCTGCCCTTAAGTGCGGAAATTGCACTGGATAACACTGAGTTGTTATAAAAAAGACCTTTCTGTACTTCCAGCAGGACACATAGAAACACAAGGCTTTAGGGCAGTATGAAGGCAACTAAATGATCTAAATTGTTCTTATAAGTTACTGAAGAAAAAAAAAAAAAAGTAAAAAATAAAAAGCTGAGAATAATGTCTCAAAATAGAATCCCATTTTTTCTTGGTATATGACATTTTATTTAACAGTTTTCTTTTTCTAAAAATAACTGAGAATGCCTGTCTGCAAATTTTACACCTATGTATATTAGTTTATAAATATGATATTTACATATGTGCATTTATTTTTATGGATATTAATTTATAAACATTAAACGGGATATAAATATATGAAAGTGGTTTTTGTGTGTGCTTGTGCGTGTCTGTATATAGTGACAGATATCTATGTGTCTATTTTTTCAAAGTTTCATACAAAGACACAAAAACAGTCTTTGTATGAAACTTAAAAAAAAAAAAAAAATCCCACTTCCATTATTGCTTTGTCTACTTTCAGACTCTTCCCAGCATATGTTCCTATTGTCTGCATGCATCGCCACTTACAAATAATAAGACAGAGAGACAGATTTAAAAAAAAAAAAAAAAAAAGAATACCTAGGACATCTTGTTTATTTTGGTTTAATTTTTCATTTAAAAAAAATCATTAAAAATGACATTGTCCTCTAATTTTTGCTCTATGCAGCAGCTGCCATTGTCAAGCTGTTGTCTTCGTTACAGCATTTTTGTGAGAGGGACTGCAAACCCACGTTTGGGCAATTGTTTTTTGTTGTTGTTGTTGTTGTTGTTATTTGTTTGTTTTTAAATATGACAGCTTGCTTTTAGTTTGAGACAGATTTTAATGGAAGCAACCTCTTTTTTTAACCCTCGTTTCTCTTTTAAAAATTCCACTCCTGAAGAAGAGCAGAGCCAGATGCTTAGCTGGAGAATGTGCAATAGCTTCATCTGATTTACACCAATTGAAACTGTGGGGTGTGGAAATTATACCAAGTCTCTGTATGGATTATATTGAATGGTGCTTTAACTTTGCTGATGTAAGAAAGGTAGCCAACATATAAACAATAACTGATCTGTTCTTTCTTCAGTTTAGGCCTGTTTGCATTATTTTTTTGCAAGGCTGGCTATGTTTTCAAACACAAAGGGAAAGGATGTCTTTTAAGTCTTTTTCTTTCTTATCCAAGATTAAGGGATGAAAGTAAGGAAGGAAAATTGTGCAGTTAAATGGGACAGCACAAGACTCAGGATACCCCAGTTTGGCTTCAGACACCTGAGTTTTGTGAACAATGCGGCAACAGGAGATATCTAATGTCAAACTTCCAGGATAAGAGTACTTACAAGTGATTGTTCCCTATATCTACTCTTTTTGATAATTAACATACCTGAAAATCTGTTTTTCAGAGGTCAAATATTTAATATTTTTTGTGTGTTAGTCTGAGCCATGGCAAGGTAACACAATTTAGGGCTAACACATTTGTGAAACCCAAGTCCTATTGTCACATCTTTAAATTACAAACAAACTTCTGCATTTGTATGTAGCAAACAGAATTTTTGTATCTTCTTGTATCATAGAATCATTGAATCGTAGAATGGTTCAGCTTGAATAGGACCTTGAAGATCATTGAGTTCCAACACCCCTGCCATAGACAGGGACACCTCCCAATAGACCAGGTTGCCCAAGGCCGTGTCCAGCCTGGCCTTCAACACCTCCAGGGATGGGGCCTCAACGACCCCTCTGGGCAACCTGTTCCAGTGCCTCACCACCCTCATAGTGAAAAACTTCTTCCGAATGTTTAATCTGAACCTGTCCTTTTCCAGTTTAAAGCCATTCCCCCTCATCCTATTGCTACATGCCCCAGTAAAAAGTCTTTTCCCAGCTCTCCTGTAGGCCCCCTTTAAGTACTGGAAGGCCGCAATAAGATCTCCCCGGAGCCTCCTCTTCTCCAGGCTCTCTAGTCTCCAGGAGACTCTTTTAGCTTCTCCTCATAGGAGAGGTGCTCCAGTCCTCGGATCATCCTCATGGACCTCCTCTGGACACACTCCAGCAGGTCCATGTCCTTCTTATGTTGGAGACTCCAGAGCTGGATGCAGTACTCCAGGTGGGGTCTCACAAGAGTGGAGCAGAGGGGCAGAATCACCTCCTTTGACCTGCTGGCCACACTTCTGATGCAGCCCAGGATACGGTTGGCCTTCTGGGCTGAGATGGCACACTGCTGGCTCATGCTGAGCTTCTCGTCACTCAGCACCCCCAGGTCCTTCTCCTGAGGGCTGCTCTCAGCCATTCCCCACCCAGCCTGTATTTGTGCTTGGGATTGCCCCAACCCAGATGTAGGACCTTGCACTTGGCCTTGTTGAACTGCATGAGGTTGACTTGGGCCCACCTCTGCAGCCTGTCCAGGTCCCTCTGGATGGCATCCCTCCCCTCCAGCGTGTCTACCTCGCCAAACACCTTGGTATCATCGGCAAACTTGCTGAGGGTGCACTCGACCCCACTGTCCATGTTGCCGACAAAGATGTTGAACAGTAATGCTGGTCCAAATTAATCCATCCCAATTTAATCACTTAATTTGAATTTTAAGTTAAGTGCATACTTTCCCACCTGAGATTTGAAAGGTCCCCAGGGATAATTTTCTCTTTTCATTATATGTATATGTACATCCATGGGCAGCAACACTCAACCTCACTGACTAAAACTAAAATTAAATGGGATGATTCATGGATCTCAGTCTGGATTCTTTCATCACAATTTCCTCAGTATATAGTTCTGTAATTGATCTACATTCCATTACAAGATAAAATATTCACAGCTCCGAGAAATCTATATAAAAACCTTGCAAACAACAAAGCACAAAAAAATGTATATTTTCTGAAATCACATCAATTGCTGAAAATGGTTCTCTGCATGATCCCACAAACCGTTCATACCAGCATAATTGAGAGGCATGCATAAATAGGAAGAAGGATGGGAAAAAGGTGGAAATTAAGTTTTATTGCCATTTAATTCCTTAATACACAAAATTACTGTCTTAGGGCATGCAACTCCATTGGTCGAAACTTTTCTAACTTCTCTCCACACTGACTAGATTTCCTTCAACCGGAAAACAAGAGAACTAATATGTTTATTGTATAAATTAAGGTCAAATTGACTTTTCAGTGGTCCATGTAAAAAGAGCTTTTTCCATATGAAATACCAGTCAAACTTCAAATCTATCCTTCATGAGATCCATCTGAAGCTTCTGTTCAAGGTATGAAATCTGCTTACAATATTTTCTGAAGAAGAAAGGTCTGAAGCATGGTTTCCTCCTCTTCGTAAGGAATAAAGATTTTTAACCAATTTAACTTCTTTTTTGCTGCCCAGTATGAGGTTAATTTTACCCTGCACATGTATTTATAAGTTCAAATCTGTCTGTAACCACAGTGATAGCAGCTAAGAACAGTATAATACACCAAACACATTTCTGCATGTCTTATCTGTGTATGGATATACATGCTTATATCATATTTAACAAGATTGCTGAATGAGAAATCTATGTATCCCTTCATCTTTGATGTCTTGGGTCTCAATAAAAAGCTAATCATATCCATTATGTATATAGCACATCAACTCCTATTTACAAGGACACATATATATTAATCATGTTGCATGATAGAGTGATTCCCAAGAATATCATCTTTTTATATATATAATCTGTAATGGGTAGCTCAGTTTACAGCTGATGTTTAATTAGGAGCTTGCAGTTGCAATAAACTTTTTTTTTATTGCACTCAGCCAAGGTACAGTATAATGAAATGTAAGTGACCCAAACTAAATGGAAGCACTGAAGTAGATAATGTGGCAATATATCAAGTAAAATACACTGATTCTGCAGTCAGTTCATGCCCTAATGGCAGAAAAAGGGTTTGAAAGCCACTTTAACCATAAGTAGTGTGTTTATGTATTATTCACAGTAGCAAATAATTGCAAAATGTCAACATTTCATTTTCCTCTTAAGAATTTCTTTTGATTAGTGACCTAATTAACCATTAAAAAGGGAAAAAGGAGTATGTATTTTTATTTTTTATTTTCAAATCGTAAATATGAAAAGCAGGAGTGTTGGTTACTAGAAAGTAATTTATGGTCTTAAAATGTCACAGTCAACATTAATAGACTTTAAGTGATCAAAAATAAAATAAATAAATAAATTAGTCCACCGTCTTCACCTTACAGAGTGGTTCTTCATTATGTATGTATGTATGTATGTATGTATGTATGTATGTATTTATTATTGATATTAACAGGAAATCAGAAATTCATACATTTCAACAATTGTCTGAGGATTTTTTTTTCCCTGTATTTTACAGAAATTCTACTAACTACCTGGAAGAATTAATGAAAAAAACAGCCATAATCTGCATGTGCCACATATGCCAGTGTTATGTGTTCTCAACTGTCAGAGACCTCCTTCTCAGCTTACTAAGTCCTATTTTAGGTTGCTATTACAATATACACAATTAAATAAGGCTGGATTTAGGACCTAGTTCTTTCACCAAATGATAAATGGGGACAAAGAATTACAGATGTTCACAAGTTTCTTTAATATGATTATCAGCTACCTGCAGGTGGCTCTCCTTAATTTAACATGTTAGTAGACATTTTTATTATTGTCATTATTCTTTTTCTGTTTGTGTAACAGTCCCTAGGAGGTATGCACTGGACTATGACTGCCGCGTTCTAGACTCCATACAAATACAGAACCCCCAAAAATATTCCTTGCTGTAGAGCATCCTCAAACTGAGACCAAACTCACTGAGCAAGGAACATGACAGAGAGATGAGAGGTTTTATCTACAATATATTTCTGTATCTAGTTGCCACAAATGATGCCTACATATAAAATATAGACCCTCAAAATTGCTTCTCAGAGGTGTTTAAATTTCTTAGGAATTAATGAAATTGATTGATGACCAAGACTACATCTCTAGGGCTGAGCAGAATCATACTATGTACGAGCAGCTCTGCATGCAAACTTGTGAAGATTCGCAGTTATCTCCCCATTTCTCACCACTTATGCGCGTTCTGAAACAAAATCTTGTAACACAACTCTTAGCATATGCCTTCTATAATGCACTGCTGACGGTATTGCACGTTCTCAATAGATAATTTCCTGGCATGTAGGATTCTGCGATGCAGATCTCTATTCTGTTAAACTACACAGAAAAATTTCATCCTGAGGTTTCATTCTTCCTGAGTGAGTCCTAATTGTTTGTCCTGCTTTGAGGTAAAACAGAACCAGTTTTGTTTATTAACTTTACTTCTTATCTGGGCCTCTTCTAACTACTGAAATTAACAGCGTATTGTGCAGAGAATGTTCGCTCTCAGAGTGATCAGACTTATGTTTATAGCTGATGCCCGGGCACGGTATGCAGAGAGGCTCTTGCTTAGACTCGTTGCTGCTATACCACCCAAGGGCAGCTGACTTGGTTACTTGCCCCGTTGGAGGGTCAGAAGCGCAAAAGCACAGAGGGCTCCCATCTGCGGGGAGGAGCGGACAGGACAGGTGACCCAAAACTGACCAACAGGGTATTCCATTCCATCTGCCTCATGCTCAGTATAAAAGCTGAGGGATCAAAGGGTCAGTGCTCTTCCTTCAATGGCCAACGCCTGAGAAGGACTCTGTTCGTCTGCTTGTGATCCCCATCCTGAATGCATATCTGGAATCCAGTTCCCGTCCGTCACTGAGTCCAGCCTGGGACTGCCCCAGTGCCAGCCAGTGACGTGATTAGCATCCTGGGAGCTTGATATCATTTTGTATATATTTCATTATTTCTTTTTATTTTATTATTAATATTTCATTGAAGTAGTTTAATTCCTTCTAAACTCATAAGTCTCTTTTTCCCTCCTCTGCCTCTCTCTTTGAAGAGAGGTAGAAGAGAACATCTGTCGGTCCCATCCGGGGTCCCCCAGGTCCTCAGTAGCTGATTTGGCACTAACCACGGCATCGTTACATTACAAAGTTTTTGGTTTGCTTTCTGATTGAGTGTTTAAAAATTATACCCTAAGCAGACTATTCACAACAGATTGGGTGTAGAAAGACCTTTGAAGAGTTAGTGCTTAGAGCCTGACACGTTAGCGAATTCAGCTGAGCTTTTGCTCAATTTTCTCACTTCTAACCCCCCTTACTTTTTATTACACATTTCTTTGTTCAGCCATGGTAAAATATCTGGCTACCTAATTCAAGCTGGACCTTCTGTTGAATTCAGTAGGCTTTATATCAAGATTCAGTCTTGTTAAACATCACTTAAGCAATCTATGGATGAACAAACCCCACTTTTCTCCTGGTGAGTCCTGTGCTACAGGTGAAAATCCAGACACCTGATTAGGAAACTATTCATTATTTAGTTCATATTAATCCACTGTTTGTGGATTGTGTACTAGCAATGTCTCAAGAAGTTTACATGTGAAATTTCTGGTACAGTTCACCACATGCCAGATATGTAATAAAAGTAACATCCCTTCCACCATTATGCAAATATTTTTCTGTGTATAAGTCAGTACCCTCTGGGCTTGTCCATGCACATAAAATAAAATATAAATGACTTTCAGGCCAAAAAACTTAAAATACGGGCCCTTTAATCTTATCATATTTAGCTTTTGATTGAAATATATTTCAGCCAAACCTCTAAAATAAACTTCTTGATTTGCCCAATCCCCGCAAAAAGAGGAGAAAAGGAGGCACACCAAAATAAAATGAGTTTATTAAAAATTAACTTAAAACCATTTGCACTTGATACCCGTTGACTCCTAGAGAGTTCAAAATAGCATTACAGCTCTTGCTCTGAAATACAGTTAGAACAAATATGCATATCCTAGCTCAACTTTGTTACTGAGGTTTAATTTGTTACAGTATATTGCTGCACTAACTGTCCATTAGTGAAGTGAACACATTGCTAATGAGGTAAAGAACATTAGTTTAAACCATCTTCCCTTAGGTCTACACTAATGCAGAAACCTTGTGTTTGCTGCAGGGTGTGGAGGTGCAAACCATGATTTACTGTGATTCAGTTCATAAAATAAATCAAGCTAACTTGACCATGTGTCTGAATACATAACTATTAAGGGATCGACTATCCAAATGTGGTTTGCAGACATTTGTAAAACAAAAACCTTGGGTTGTAGGATAATATTAAATATTTCAGCTACCCTACTTGTGTTCGGTTTGTAGCAAGTCAGGAGGAATAAGTGCCAAAGAATCTTACCTAAATTACCCAAGTCCATTCAGTATCTTTTATATGAAATAATTGTTTAATGACACAACTTTAGAATATGTGAAAACTTACCCTGTGTCATTTAAGTTGATGCTAGTGAGTTCTTATTCAATTAGTGTACATACTGTTATTAAATGCTCAGTTCTCATATGAGAATTTCTTAAAGCTTTCTTTGCTCTTGAGAAAGTTTTCTTTCCTGGACTAGATTGGGTAAGAAACAAAGTAAATGAGTAATTCCTAATGTATAGGGAGGCAAGCAGTGAGGCAGGTGATAGGAAGACTAAAGAGACAAAAAATAGTTTCTGTAAGGATAAGCAGAGAAAAATGCAGTGCCATGTATAATTTCTTTTAAAAAATGCCCATGGCCCAGCTAAATATACTTATATGCACTGCCTTAGAAAGTTGTTCCCCTTCCTGCGCCATAATGCATTGTGTCCTGAATTGTAGCAAAGTTTATATGCCTGAGGGACCTTAGAAACTGAATCACTGAAGTACTCTGCCCTGAAATGCTTGCGGTGGGGGGAAGTGGGATTGTTATGGACAGATACGTGCCTCATGGACAGTTTGTATCTGCAGAGCAGCAATAGCTGTTATTTATTTTTAATGCAAACATTTTGGCGATTTGTTTTGCAGTGTGGTCCCAGGAAGAGCTGTGGTGGCACAGCTGAGAAGATAACGGACTGCAGTGACAGCATGGGAATGAGTCCCCAAGGGTGGGAATTTTTCTTTGTGCTTCCCCCAAGGAAGAAAATACATGTGGAACCAGACCCCAAGATATAAGGCAGGCAAGCATTGAGAGGGCCCAATTTTTGCATATGCTCATGTGAAAATGGCACTTTACGTAGGTACTGCACACACTTCAATATTGCTGAGAATCAATTGAAAACAGTTTTTTCTCTCAAGTCAAAGGTTTTTAATTTCTGAAACGATCCCATCAGTTTTTATCACTTTTGGTAAAAATTAAGTTATGTGTTCTCCACTGTGCACCATGCTGAAGTGCTTATTATCAGACATGCACATAAAAATAGCTTAGGACATATGCACCCAAGTCCCAAAGGGGCATAGCCAACTCAGAAAGTAGATCTAGGACAGGTCTCAGGTGGTTTCAGATGCATGTGTGAGTTGATGCCTATTTGAAAGGCAAAGTTCAGCTTTATCTCTCTCCCCTTACAGAAAGAACTACTCCGTGTATTGTCAGGCATACACAAACCTGACCGAATGGGGAGAGTTCCAGGAAATAATATGGGCAGAAAGACATGTAGTAACCTGGGCTTGGATCGGAGAGATCGGGAGAATGGTGGTAGGAATTGATGGCTCCAAAGAAAGAAACATTAAGATTAAAATGTGTTATCCAGAATGATAGAAGAGGTGCAAACATTAGCTTGAAGTGTATTTTCATCCAAATACAGTGCTTGACAGAAACCAAAATGTTTCATGTATGCTTCTAGATTTTTAAAAAGCTTTTGCTGGGAAAGTCTCTGAGCTCAAGCTATTTAGTCACATATTGTGAGAGAAAAAGAGAGAGGGAGAAAAAGAAAAGAAGGGGGTGAAAGACATACAGTATTTGCAAGATCTCTTTGGTTTTTGATTTGTGTTTTTTTTTGTTGTTTTTTCTTTTTTTTTCATTTAGACAAACATTGAAACCTCAGAAACCCTTTGCAAACTGAAACCTCAGAAACCCTTTGCAAACATATATTGTTATCCCTTCTGTTCATAGAAGTAATTACAGAATGTAGCCATTGGCTCTGTTTGAGAAGCAAAGATATCCCTCTCTATATATGTGTGTGTTTATATAAAAAGTCTTTTTTTTTTTTTTTTCCCTGCTTTTGTGTCTTTGTGTCAGATACATCGTTGATGGGATGTTCAAGACAGTCTCTGAATGCAAATCAGGTTTCTCATCTGATTCTTTCATAGATTCATAGATCTGATGTCCAGAAGGGACCGTTCTGATCTCTGAGTCTGACCTCATGCAAAACACTACCATAGGTTTTCCTTGATTTAATTACTGTTACAAGTCCAACAGCTTTACTTGAACTAGAGGCTTATCTTCAGAAACTAAAGAAAACAAAACGAAGTTTTAAATGTAACTCTCAAAATATGCAGGGATTTTGTCTTTTTGTAAATAACTTGTTCCCAACATATTTCTTTGTCTGAATATAGAAAAATATGTCTTCTTAATGTGGAAATATTCAATGTGTGTGAACCGTGCAGTAGTGAGATGGCTAAATGATCCCACCAAAGACTTTTGAAATGTACTGGAACAACTCAAAACAGATCATTAGTAAAAGAGCCATAAGTGGCTACTTCTCTAAAACTCAGCTTCTTTGCAGTTCTTTTACGTTGGGAGATGTCTATAAAGAACAAAGCTTTCCAAAAATTCTCCATAGTGCTGTTAAGACGATAGGCCTCTTCAGTGAACCTGAGCTGTCAGCCAGAAACCAGTGGACCGTTTCAAGTGCTTTGCTTCCATTCTGCCTCTGCTGCTCAAAAATGTACACTGTCAAGCAGGCCTGGATGCTTCCAGTCTGATTTAAGACACAAAGGAAAGGTTATGTTCTTAGTCA
This sequence comes from Vanellus vanellus, assembly GCF_965231255.1. NCBI lineage: Eukaryota > Metazoa > Chordata > Aves > Charadriiformes > Charadriidae > Vanellus > Vanellus vanellus. The sequence continues at coordinate 81,439,509 of NC_138908.1, read as the reverse complement.
CAGTACGGGAGAAAAGTAATATACCCTGCTGATCTGATCTGTCCTCCGGTACTCCTCGGAGCCTGTAATTTCAGTACTTGAGCTTTAGAAAAAGCTAATCTACAAGCTTTTTCCAGCCAATAATATTTATAGAGTAACCCTTTATCCTCGGTTTCTAAGAACTTACCCTAAAAGGGAAAATTCCAGAACAAAGCACCCCAACCACTCAATCAAGTATTTCAGAGGCAAATGTCACCACTTCCCAGCATTTACTGGGCTCTCGTCGTGAGATAGATCCTCAATTTACTGTTTAACCATTCAGTTGTGACAGATGCAAAGGGGAAATTTTCAGCCCAGCAAGCAGCTCAGGCTATTTGGAAGGTTGAAGATCTGGATAAGAAGTTGCAGTAGGTGTCCTTAAGTAAAGTAGGAAGATGAAGAGGAACAAATAGCTATTTAAGGCCCTGCTCAGCCAGGTTAATCAAGGAAACAGTCTAAACCCAGACGTTTTGTAATGTTTGGTTCAGGAACAAATAGTGAAGGGGTTTCAGAAAGGTCTTTGCTTTGACCTTAAATTCGCCTATTTGCTAAGATGAGTAGTTCTTTCGGTATTTATTAGTGCTTCTTTTATTTCAATTTTATGCTATGTAGAAAACAAATGATGGTACAAAAGAGCCAGAGCTGCTTAGGTGGGAACGCAGTGGAGGGGCAGAAGAGGAAAAAGCCACCCAGGTAGAGGTATCATAAAAGACAGGATTCAGTGTTTCTTTTCCCAGGCATTGTGTTTTTTGAAGGTCCTGTGTTGACCTACAAGTCCTTTGACATATGAAGTGAGAGATCAAGCTGAAGCTTATATGAAGTTTCAAATATCAGACATTTCCTCTGATGGAAGACACCTCTGACTCAAACCAAGGCCAACTTTCAAGTTAGAGACAACTTCAGAGTTAAAGTTGTTCAGGGTCATACCTAGTCACATTTTGAATATGTCTGAAGATGGAGATTCTACAGCCTCTCTTGACAACCTCTTCCAGTGTTGAGGTAACTCCTTGATTTAAACATTTCTAGTGATGAAAAATCCAACATAACCCTTGACTTGTCATTCCCACACATTGTTCATTACATTTCCTGTTAAACCTTAGTTTTATTTATAGTTCAAATTTCTCTAGCTTCAACCTGCAGACACTCAATCTTACTTTTATTTTGCTTGCTAAACTATTTTATTCAAATTCTGTTTCTCACATTTACAAGAAATATATTTATAAACTATGGTCATGTCACCGCTATTTATAAGCTGAATAGATCAAGTGCCTTGAACGTTTCATGATGAGGCATGTTTAATCCATTAGTCATTCGTAAGGCTTTTCCCTGAAACCTATCTTGTTTTTCCACATTATTTAGAATTTTGTCCATGAAAAGTGGATGCACTATTCAAGCAACAATTGTAACTATTCCAAATAAAGAAATAATATCGGTATGCAGCTTTCTCAGCTTCTAAGTCAAATGTATCTTAACTCCAGTGTTAGAGTCCAGAAGCGATTCTCTTCAGGGCTAGATGCTAGATGACAAATACAAACAAAAAGGACCAGTCAATTCCCTAGGCTCATTCTGTGTACATTGTACTTTTCAAGAACCCATTTGACTTTTTATGCAGTAGGGGGTGCTTGTCATTGCATTTTACAATCTAGCTTTCAATATGATGGATCAAAAATTCATACAAGGTCACTATAACAACAACAACAATAATAAATTCCATCGATGTATAAATCAGGAGCCTCTGCGGCAAAGTAGTGACATTCAATACACAGGGACGCCATTTCAGAAACATTCGCTAAATTTCATAAACTTGTGATTAGAGCAAGGGACCTGGAGCATTACTTTGAGATTCCAGGGGAAAGACTGGCATAACAAAATGACGGTTCAGTCAACGGTGAGTCTTTTAACACATGTGCAGACAACTTTCTGAACCAAGTTCACTGATGTTCACAGTCTTCTCCAGGGGCTGATTTACAGCCTCAAACTGAAATTAAACACAACTGTGAAGCTTGATAGCTAACCCGGATTTAGTGGTGACAACAACGTACCGATATGGTTTTGTACCCGTGTTATTTAGACCTGCTGATACTGTGGCCTGACGATGCAAAGATGCGCCAGTAGTTTCCAGTGCCAGGGAAATAGATCCATACCATTTCTAGAGTCTGTGTTATTTTCTTTTTTTGGATTTACTGTACCATTTTCACAGGCCAGGCCATTTTGAGACTGCTTTAGTGTTTCTAGATGTTTCTGCACTAGACAGTGTGATCAGGAACAGAGAATACTTCTGAGCCTGAGCCTCACGTGAAAATATATTTACAGTTCCCTCTGAATTAAACCATCATTTGGAGAAAGAAAGTGCCTGATGGACTAAAATATTTCCTGTTATCAGGAAGCCCAGGTCCTGAAAGTGTCTCTGAGAAGTTGACATGAATTATGAATATTTTTCCCAGACCCTACTAGAGATATTTTGCGAGCCCAATTTTCATTACTGCTGCCAATGTTCACTTCTCATAAACCCCACCAGAAGTCCGGAGAGCCCAGCAGCGCAGAAAATTGAGCCTCAGCCAGGCTTTGAAGAACTGACGCAATCAGGCCACCAGCACCTTTTTAAACAAGGTTTAACAGTGACCCATAAAAGGAGATCCCTTGTCTTTGAAATGTAGTTTCTGTAAATTCTTTGTCAATTAAAAGGAAAACGTATTAAAAGAAAAATCACATAAAAAACCACGGTTGTTGTTTTGGTTTGGTTTGGGTTTCTTTTCAGAATGACTGCAGCATACAAAGCAAACTTTTCTAATTTGGAAAGCTTGACCCTGGTTCCTTGCTTATAGCCTCCTCTGCCACACACACACACATGTATTTAATTGGGTCCCTGACAGTGCAATACAGCAGATAAATTTCTTCTTGCAAAGCGTTGCTTGATGACATTTTTTAGTAGCAAAGCAGTTGGAAAGCTTATGTACAGAAAGTTAAGGGAAACGTGACTGTGTTGGACGCAATAAAAGCCTCAGTTTATTTCCTACACTCTTTTACACAGGTTGCTATTACTTTGAAAAGCTTCTGGCATTCTGCAGACAATAAGAAGGTCATAAAATCCCTTCCTTCCTGAAAAACAGCCAGTTTAAAACTTTCTGTATGAGTGAAGCAGAAATCTTCCACAGCTTTACCTAATCTTCTCCTGAGATCAAATGTACTGTCATTTCAGACCTATTAGTGGGCACTTTGAGTGCAGATGGGGAGTGCTGGGAGACAGTCAGCCTCACGCGTAGCCTCGCCAAAAAAACCTTATGACTTTAGTGGTCAGAAGTATGAAAGGGGGGACAGATATCATCCAATCTCTGTAACAATAGCTCATAAAGATTTATGTATTTTTGATTCCTGAGAACCACCAACATTTCTGGAATCAGAGTTTGGCATAAGGTTACAGAAATCTGCAACAGCAGCTGTGTTAATAAATTGTTTTAAATCTTGACATGTGTGTATAGATTTACTTTCTACTAAACAGTTGAACAGATTTCCATGGGCTAATCTATAATTTAACATACAGGAGAATCATCCTGTGTAGGGTATTACATATTCCATACATACCTCCAAGACATGAATCCAAATCATAAGCTTCCAAGGAGTCTATAGTTAATGTTCATGTTTGTTTTGTTGTTGTTGTTGTTTGTTTCTCAGAAGGGTCTATTTTTAGTCAGATAGATTGGTTTGTAGACACTAAAACAAAAGGCCAACACATTTCTGCATATATCCTGATGCTGAACTAGAAGTCTCTCTATAACAAGTCCTCTGCTTTCTGATGCTTCTAGTTCTTGCTAGTTCAGGCATAGCTTAATTCACTCCAGTAGAGTTACGTTTTCTTATGCAAGCAATGAATTTGGTCCACCAGCTGCAAGATCAGCTGTAATGTATCAGCATCCTATATCTAAAAGACTTGCTGGCTAGATGTATAAGTTGGGAATAATTAAACAGAAAAGATGTCTATATGATTAATCTTTAGTTCATTTTATCGAATTAGACAAATTCTCAATCATTTTTATTTAAAAATAAATAAATAAATATTTAATGTCTTTTTTTTTTTTTTTTGTAAATGTGTTCTTTTTCAGTGAGAATTGCTGAGCATGAACCATTAAATATTAGGTTGAAGTTCTGTAGTCTATCAGTTTCAAAATAGATGTTCCTAGTAGAAATAACTCCTAAAATATGTGAATTTACGAATATATTATGCAATTTTACATCAAATACATATAAAGATAGGATTGTTTTTGATTTATCATTAGTTACACATAGTTTTAAAAAAAAAAACTATAAAACCTAACAGAGCCTGATAAACCTGCTACAGGATTTTCAAAACCAATATATATTACAAGGCTGCAAGTTTCTTTAAAATTCTGTATAACGGCTTAACAATTCTGTAGAAAGATGTCATTCTGTACTGCATTGGGTTGCATCTCAGAATATCTTCTATATAACTCTACTGTTGTCCTTCTTTTAAATCCTGTTGTGCCGGAACAAAATAAAAGAAGATTACATTTATATGTTATCCTCCATCTGGATAAGTCAATAATCACGTTAGAAGCTACCTAGCACCATGAATGTAACCATATCTGGTGCAAAGACTGTGCAGGCTCACCTTATACGATACTGTGCCAATAAATACTCTGCACATCTCAACGCATAGAGGCAACTTTAGATAAAGAAGATTATATTAGCACTGCATTTGGCAAGATGTCCTTCAGGGTTCATGAAAACCAAAAAAAATGAAGAATGAGTTAGAAAAATGCCATTCAGGAATTATTTGGGTATGATGGATTCTCCTTTGTGGTAGGACGTGTAGTAGACGACCTGGTGTAATTGATGCTGATTCAGTTTTATGTATTAATGGAATACAGAACCAGTAACCAGGTTTGCAAAATATTATGACCAAGATTGATTTACAATGAAAAGAGACATATTATTTACTATGCCTCCACCTTCTATACGACTGTTTGGTTCTTGAGTGGGCTGGAACAGGTGTTCCATATGTGTTCTGGTATGATCTGGCCTGGCTTTGATCCTGACACAGGAACCAGTCAGGCTGTGCCTATATCAGTGTTTTACTTGACATCAAGAGTGCACTGTTGAAATGAATCTTTCTATCATCCCCATATACCAGGCTTAGGGTAATGTCACCATACAGTCTCAGTCTCTCAAGGATGAGATTCCTTTAGGACAGAAAAATGAACCAGAATATACACAACCCACATGTATCGACCTTAAATAACAGTACTTCGAGCCACACATTACAATTGGTCGTGGTCTCAGCCAATAACGCATAGGACATGGCCGTACAGTCACCCACACCAACTGTTTTTCCTTGTAAATACACTCCTATTGCACCACACTACTTTTAATGCAGGCTTAGCTTCTGAAAGGTTTCTATATAATCTAATGGCCTTTTGATGCAAGGAGGATGGAGTTCAAATGCAATAGATCCTAAGACAGGATAATAGGCCTGTTCTTCTGGACTGGAAATAAGTGCGATTCAGTGATCAAGGACCTCAGAGGAAGCAGAATGTGACTACATAAATTGCATTTATTTCTTTGGCCTTGGCAGAAGCTGATCTGCAAGATATTTGTATTTCACCCTCCTAACAAGTGTTAAAGAAAAAAAGGTCTCATTATTAATTACTCAACTTACTAGTCAGAGCTTGAATTAGTTGTATTCCTTTTAGAATAAGTATATTTTAATTACAGAAATTTGGAATTAATGCTATATATTTTTGAAAATAATTCTTATTAAGCATGCTGCATAGCTTTTAAAACAACAAAAAATAGATAGTGCTTTGCTACAGTATTTTTTCTAACCATGCAGATTCCTAATGAATCACCGTATTTTGTAATAACTGATCAGTGGTTTACAATTATCACTTCTTTTTCTTCTTTTTTTTTTTTTTTAATTATGATTATTGTTTTTTCTACCATTAGTCTTGAAAAAAAAACCAAAAAAAAAAAAACCCCAAAAAAACCACAATGAACTATCTGTCACTGGTATTGAATAAATTATAGATATTATCCATTTTGTAAATATATCATCACTGGTTATTTGTGGTTATATCTTGGTCATATATTATTAAAACCTGGTAAATCATTGCCTGCTGTGAATTTAAACAAAGCTTTCTCCCTTCCCTTCCCTTCCCTTCCCTTCCCTTCCCTTCCCTTCCCTTCCCTTCCCTTCCCTTCCCTTCCCTTCCCTTCCCTTCCCTTCCCTTCCCTTCCCTTCCCTTCCCTTCCCTTCCCTTCCCTTCCCTTCCCTTCCCTTCCCTTCCCTTCCCTTCCCTTCCCTTCCCTTCCCTTCCCTTCCCTTCCCTTCCCTTCCCTTCCCTTCCCTTCCCTTCCCTTCCCTTCCCTTCCCTTCCCTTCCCTTCCCTTCCCTTCCCTTCCCTTCCCTTCCCTTCCCTTCCCTTCCCTTCCCTTCCCTTCCCTTCCCTTCCCTTCCCTTCCCTTCCCTTCCCTTCCCTTCCCTTCCCTTTTCTCCAAAAATGCACCTGTGAAGGTCTGCTTGTTGCTGCTGGAACATAGCTTTATCAGATAAACACACTGGGTTGGAGTCTATCTTTGGAGATGCCAATTTCAGCATTGCAGAGGGAGCCATGATACACAGGAGAGTTTCAGCTGATGAAGTTTATGATCTTTCAATACTTCTGTTTTGCCAATAGCAGGCCAGGATCTCCTCATGTCACCGGTTGTACAAGGACAGCATAAAGCTGTAACAAATGAAGCTAGTTCATCAAAGGTTCTCTGTCACTTTTGGTTTTCAAAGCTGGCCAAAAAAAAAAAAAAAAAAAAAAAAAAAAAAGAGAGAGACAGAGAGAGAGAGAGAAAAAGGTTTGATTATATCATTCCTGTTCCAGGATCCAAACAGTCACATCCATTATATGTAAGATAGATTTAGACAGATTCAGAACTGAGGAGTTCAGCCTACCAGCTAAGGGAAAATATGCATCAAGACTTGGAGATTAATCTAATTTTTGCCAGAAGGAACATTTACCTGAGCCACAAGAAGGGGCACAGCTCCTCTAGTCCCGATTTTACTCAGTGTCTTCATTTACTCGCTGCCTTGAGTTTATTTGCTCCTACTAGGCAACGGCTGGTAGAGGGTCTTTGACATTTTAGCCAGGCATTTCTATCATATTTTTGGGATACCCCTCATGACATTCTCTTTCAGTCCTAGTCCAAGGTGCACAAAGCATCTATCCATACAAGTTCTGGTCAGCTCTGGCATGTTATTTTACAGTTTGCAGTCAAAGAAATATTAGGATTCTACTCCAAACAGTGATGCACACTTGCCACATATTTTTCTAACAAAATCACACTGTGAATGCAAACAAAAGGCCCCATATTGATTTTTTTTCTATTTTTTTAAAGTTCTCCTGCAAGCAAATGGTAGCGTAGTCATACACAGTTAGACAGCTGAGCTTTCTATAGGTAGGAAATGCAATAGATGTTCAAATGTATATTAGTTACCTTACCATCCCTGATAAACAATTATATTCTTACATTAGCTTGGAAATCTGAAAAGAAACAATCAAATATAAGCTTCCTAAAATAGCTAAGTATAGACTATTCCTAATATTTTCAGGATGTTCAGGATTCATTTTACAGTGAGCAGAAAAGGAGGAAAAAAAAGTGACAATTTTTTTCTATTGGGACCTGCATTTAAAGTTTGAGCTTTTGAACTTTTACAGGTAGAACCAACCACTTATATGAAACATTAGTTATTTCCATTTCTATTTAGCCTTGTGATAATAGATATGGGCTTGCTTTGACTTGTGTTGCTTGTCTAGAAAGTAGTTGCATACCCTAGGCCAGTTCACTAGCCTCACTATAGGTAGGGAAAAAAGAAAAAAGTACTTCCAGAAGGTGGTTCATCCCATCCTAAGCTGGATGCCTAAAATAACATATGAATCACTTGCTGGAAGTAGCTTCTTTTTTAAACAAAGACAACTTACAGAGACTTAGAGAGCAAACTATTGGAGGACTAAAGGTAGGGGAGAGAAATCCTGTACTTTACAAGTGCAGTGGAATAATTTAAAAATAATATTGCATTTTCAGCATATTATTCTGTATACAATCTGAAATTGTTAAAGTTGGAAATTAGTGTTGTATTAAAATTAAATGTTTCCCTAATTCTTACTTGCTAATGTTTAGTCTGCAGAAGCAAAGTGGGGAGAACACAAAATAATCCATAGGTCTTGACAGATGAAGTCTTTGTCCCCAGTATGAAGGTTCCTACTAATATACTGTAGTTATTGTAGTAAAAGAAGAGCTCCATGTCGGGATTCTGGGCCAGAATAAGTGATAAGTAATGGGGATACATGAAGTGAAAAAAATGAATCCTGTCCCAGGGAATTAAAAAATTATCAACAGACATCCATTTAGACATTAAACAGAAAGCTGAAGATGACTTTGATTGACACAGCAGAAGTGCTGTATGGATATGATAGATGGATAACACCTTTGTAAGGATCAGATAGCTGTAGTACAACTAGATGTAGCAGATAGACAGATATGGCTATTAGGAAGGACCAAGAGGTACAGATAGACAACTAATTAAAGTAGATGGACAGCCAGATAGTTAAAACAAGAAAAAGATGTGACAAACAGACAGGTAGCTAGAAGGGACTTGAGTATAACCCTTCATATCACCAGTCTATCTTTATCAGTGAAGAGGTATCCCATCTTTAAAGAAAGGACAGCTGCTCCCCTTCTGTTCTGTATAGCTCATCTAGATCATCTGTTTGTAGAAACCTTGAATCATACATTCATGCTCAGCTCTGATAGAATTACATTGGGTTCACAATAGCTCCAAGGATGAATTTAGCCCAGTTATGCAGTGTTCAAAATCAGAACTTTCCAGTTTTCAAGTTGATGACACCAGATGAGCCAATGTGATGATGATGGGGAAGGACAAAAAAAGTAGTACGCGGTGAACCCCCTATTTTAAGTTGTTCGATTAAGTATTCATTTCACAGTAATATTTTTTTTTCTTTAAATAAATCTGAGATATGTTTATAACTCTAAGCTCAATAGTTTTCTGCATTAGCTTGATACGCATATCAAAATATGCACTATTTCTTAAATTGGTAGATAGGGCAGGTTTGCCATTAACATTTATGCATTTAAGTTTCATAGTCATGTGCTTAGAATACATTTCTCCTTCAAAGATTTGTACGGCTTTCAGCTTGTAATTTATTGCTGGGTATATTAGGTACACTGAGTCCTTCTGATTCACAGCTTTCTAATCGGCTATTTAGAGTTTACACCAAGCAGAAAATCAATGTATTCAATATGTAGTAGTTCTCTCGTTAACTCTAGTCATTTGCTTAAAGAGTAATGTTGAGCTGATAATTGAAATATGGTCTAAACCATGCATTTTAATTTAAAATAAAAAATCCTTGAAATATTATTAATTTAATCTTTTTTTCCTCTCTTCTCTCTCCCCCTCTAAAGGGCATATTTATTTCAGTCCCTGCTTTGGGATCCTAATTCCATGGCTGACTAGGATTTCAGAATAATAGCATCTTTTATTTCATACAGCATCCTACAGAAATCTTGAAACACTTTATAAACATTCTGTTGAAAAGATGTCACTTCTAGGGTATGAAATATAGCATTTCACAGCATCCAGGAACATCTTACACTATTTCAACACCGAATATAAAGAATACTTGATCCAATGGTAGAGTAAAAGTGGAATTTATAAAAGGTTGATTGCACAGAAATTTGGCTAAGACCCCTATGTGTTACACAGGTGTTTTATTTGTTAGTTTGGGATTCTTTTTCTTTTCTTTTTTTTTTTTTTTTTTTTTTTTTAAGTTTAAATGCCATAGGGGCCTTAAAGAAAGAGAGATTAAAAAAAAAATGTTCTGGAGGTAGGAAGGAAACATGAAAATATCTAATCCGTTCAAATTGTTTAAATTTGTCTTGATTTATTACTATTTAAATATTGTACATCCATACATTGAGTTCTTGAGTAAGGAATACAGTGTAACTGGAGGATTGGGTTCTGATGTGATACAAACTGGCACAGTTTCTTTGAAGTTAAATGAACAATAGTAAATCAGAAGTTGAACCTATTTTGTTCTGACTTTTTGCCTAAAGATATACTTATGAACAATTCATTTTAGATGCTGAAAACAGGGATTTAGGAGCACAATTAAAAGCTAAAATGCTAGCTACAGACAGCCAGATTTGAAAATACAGTTTATACTCAGGTAGAAAATGAAAGGAAGAAAATGTTTAGATGTGGTACTTAGGGACATGGTTTAGAAGTGGTTTTGTCAGGGTAGGTTAATGGTTGGACTTGATGATCTTAAAAGTCCCTTCCAACCTCAGCAATTCTATGATTCTATGATTCTATAGAAATAGGTACAGTTGTAGATATAAGTATGCATTATGGTCTATTCTTATTTTTGTTATCTAGCAACAATTCACTCTTATCTCTGAGGGTACATGTGAGATTACAGCTTGATTGTACAATGAGTGCTACATTAACTGGAACAGTCACATCACTGCTAGTGCCACTGTAATTCACTGTTACACAACTGCTTCAGAGGAGCCAGAGTATAACTACTCAGAAAAAAAAAAAAAAAAAAAAAAAAAAAAAAAGACGTAACTTTTGACTGCACATTTTAAAATTTATTTTATGTTTTTTTTTTTTTTTTATGAATTTGTATTTACTTTCTGAGAAGAAAAGGTTATAAGCATTCTTATAAATGAAAATAATCTGATAAAGATAGAAAGTTTTGCTCAGAAATGCTTGACTTTTTTTTTTTTTTTTTTTTTCTTAAGGGCTATCTTCTTCTCTACTCCCAGTATATTTCTAACTGCAACAGAAATATGTTAGTATTTCCCGGTTAGCTACTACCTTAAGCCTCCGCTTAGATATTACCTGTGCCTGAGGATTAGTTCTGATCAATATTTTACATTATATAAATACACACTATTTTCAGATTTATTTGCTCAGTTTTCTGGTTTGTTATTTTCCTCCTTTTTCCCTTCTTTTTCCCTGTGAAATGACATACATCTTACAGCAATTTTGCCAGTGAAAAGCCTGCTCTGCTGCCTCCTCTTCTGTTCCCACCGCCTCCCAGACTCGCAGCCTTTTACTTTCTCTTCTTGCAAAGAGCATCCTGAACTCCAGAAACGGAGCTTTCCCCCCTTGCTGCCGAGGTCCTGACACTCAATCTGCATAGCTCTTATCTGTCCTGCACAGAAGGAGGGAGGGAGAGATGTGAGAGACTATTTGTTGCAGTTCAAAGTCAGGTTTCTTTTATGTTTTGTTTCTCTTTTCTCCTCCCTCCTCCGCCCCCCCCCCCCCCCTTTTTTTTTTTTTTCTAATTCTCCTGCCCCCACCCCAAGATAAATAGAGGTAGAAAGGACAAGTGGTTTTGATTAGCATTTAAAATGTTGTCAATTTTTAATGAAAGTGTAACCTCCAACCATCAACTTTGCACGAACTGGAGACAAGGTTGCAAAATGCATGCTAATATCTTTGGCAGGCATTGGTTGGGTTGCCCTTCTGTGAACTTCCCTTGTTGTTAATTTGTTATGTCAGCCCATATTAGTAGTTTCCCGAAGCCTGAACTGGCGAGAGTATCAGCCTGAAGGAGCCAGAGTACATAAGAGTTTGCTGTTACTGATATTATTATTTAGTTGCAGACAATGCTTTGAGGTCTGGGTCCTTCAGCACTGTACATTCGGCAGACCTAAATCTTACCAGATGGTGTTTCCCCAAAGGGGCTTATCGTTTAAGTGTAAAATGAGAGACAAGAAGTGAGGATGGCAAAGGGAGGAGGTGGAGAAGTAGCAGGTGAGATAATTCTACGTGACATGAGTTAGTTACGTAAAGGAGAGACTAGTCTTCCTACAAGCACATGCAACTGGCGGCATAAGTGCTTTAGATGTATTTCTAACAAGCCATGGCTCTGCAGAGTGAAGGAAGAATTTGAAAGAAGTGGTGACATGGCTTTGTAGGTATTCATGAAGATGTTCCCTATGCACAGAGGGAGGAAATTGTAAATACGGTGTGGGAAAATTCGAGCAGCGGAGCAGCAAAGGTTGACAGTGCTGGCACTGCACTGAATATTCCATTATACTTGGAATATTCATTTTGTTATTGAGCTCCATGTGAAAAATCATAGGGTAAATTGCCTTTTTCTGACTGAATCACCTTTATACTTGACAGGAGTCTTTCTAATATGTGAAATAGTCACGCAGCTTCACAGAAACTTGTATTTAAAATGAATCAAACACAAATATTCTGCAATGTACCAAAAAATACAGCTTTCCTTTGCCCATGAGATTATATGTGTTGGCTATGCAGGTCATTCAATAGTAAAGTGGGGGAAGCAAGACCAAATTAGTGTATTGTGCTACAAAACTACAAATGAGACTTCAACTTTGTTGAAGCTTATTTTGAACAGTAAAATCAACAACTTAAATTCCACCTGACTGCACAATTAATCACAGGGATGTCATTATCACCTCTGTGATCTGTCTGTGCATGTGTGTGTGCATGCATGCATAAGCTTTTACACACAATGCATTGTTTCTGTGAATAATTTGCCCTGGCATGATTGAAATGCAGTCGGTGGTGGCATGCAATACAGTGGCTGTTTAACGGTGCAGACCGCTGCTGTTAGGAAAAGGAGCAGAGAATAATTCTGTATCTAACTGAGAGACGAAAGGCCCAATCCTGTGATCACAGAGGACCATGAAGGCACTATCTAGGCTTCTGTTTCTTTTTGCTTGCCAAAAATGTTGTGCCTGCATGAGTTGAAAGCTCAGGTCACTGTAATACAGATCAGATATCAAATGAAGCTGAGTGAATGGACCCAGCTGAATACGTAGGCTGCAATATTCTCTATGCAGTATTTAAAGGACAGAGCTGTTCACACTACCCAGTGCACAGCTTGTGTATATATACACATACACCCTGGTTATGGACGCCTGTGTACCTGTCTGGATGAAGCATGCACACATGCCAGACTATCACACACAAGACGGGGGAAAAAAAAAAAAAAAAAAAAAAAAAAAGGAAGAATTAAAAAGAAAGGTCATGAAATTTGATCATCTCCATATTTAAGGTTACTCTAAGCACTCTGCAAATAACAAGGTACTTTAATACCCTGCTTGCACTTTAGTCTCATTTAATATAAAACCTATGAAAGATTATTCCTGTAGTCATTATCTTTAACTGTTGAGAGCATAGATCATGCCTAAGTGACTGAAGTGCCATGAGAACTCTCAATGGGATACTGCTGAAGATCTGATATATGTCTTTTGGTCTCCATTGGAGTCAAATGACATGCAGAAGAAGAGCAACGATAACTTTGAAGAATGAAATGTGTTCTACGGGCAGCCACGTTCATGAGCCTACAGCAAGCTTGGGATGACTGAACAATAGCATGTAAAACACTGCTGATATCAGAATGGTTTTAATGAAATATTATGGGTGACTTGTTCTCCCTATTAATCCTGTTTGCTTTGCAGATTGACTTCAGGGGTGGGAGTGAACTGCTTCCTTGTGCTTTGTGTTGGAAGCAGAGACCAGAATGACTATAAAGGGTTACTCAACCTTTCTTGGTCCTGTTCAAGTAAAAATGCCTTTAGATAGCCGACACTTAGGAAAAGGAGTCCAGGCAAATTTGTCTAAAGGGGCTGAAGTCTGAAGACCAGAAGATTTGCAAGCAGTAGAACAGAGAATTCATATTTTAGTGACAGGAATTAGAAAATCAGTGAGTTTGAGAGCAAGAATGCAGAGGGAAAGGATGCTTAGGAATGTGAAAGGAAGGTCTATCATAAGAGAGAGATATTGACTGCTTAATTGGAGCTCTGGGAAAGCTTGTACAGCGAATCATGGCATAACAGATATAATACTGGTCACCTGGGTCAAGGAGGAGGTTTGGTATAATTTTCAGGAATGCCTTGTGGAAAACCTATGTCATTTGCTGTCGTAAAGGAAGGAAACATCTATAGTTGTTTATCTGGAACAGATAAAACTCAGCAAATAAAGTCCTACCACAGCCACTCAGAAGGTGCCTGACTAGGACAGTTTCCTCGAGGTTTTCTAAAAGAATTGAAACAAAACAAAATGAAATTGAACAAATCTCTGTATTATTCACAAGTTCGCTGAGGAAAGAATGATTTTTTGACCCTTGACTCCATCTATAATAACTACAAAAGGTACTGAAGACCCCAAGTTCTGAATTCTCTGTGTGGGTCTCCTAAGATTTGCTACATAACATAAAATGAGTCATGACACTCTGCTTATCAGCTTGATTATCCCCCAAATACTTCTAATGATACTTAGCTTCTTCAAGGAGTCTTGTGAATTGAAATCTGGGCTTTGAGATACTAGAATGTAATGTGCTGTATCAATCCTACATATCATCATCCAATTTCAGCTATTTTGTGCCCTTTATCCTCCTCTGACAGCATTTTTCTGACCTCTGTGGCTTTTTTTTTTTTGAGAAAAAAAAAAAGAGCATATGATGGTCATTTATATCTCTTCTCCTGACTGTTGATTAGAGGTTGTCAAATTATTTGATGAACATAATATTCTCTGAAGATATAGCCCTTTTTTCTTGACATGAATTATGCAGAAAATGATCATTGCTGTTGTAAACCTCGTATCTAAGTACCTGATGTATGCATCAGATGAGCAAACTTTGGGTCTTCGGAAGAAAAAACAATGGTTGCTGATGTCTCATCCTCCTTGCTTTTTCACTGTCAGTTGTTAAGACGTATAAATAGTTGTCGTGGTTTAGGCTAAATCCACTACTGGGGACCTCAGGGCTCCCAGATGGGACTGACAGATGCTCCTCTGTACCCCTCTTCAAAGAGAGAGGCAGAGGAGGAAAAAGAGACTTATGAGTTTAGAAGAAACTAAACTACTTTAATGAAATATTAATAATAAAATAAAAAGAAATAATGAAAAATATATACAAAGTCACCGATTATCCCTCACATAGAATCATAGAATCACAGAATTGCTGAGGTTGGAAGGGACCTTTAAGATCATCAAGTCCAACCATTAACCTGTCCTGACAAAAACCACTTCTAAACCATGTCCTCAAGTACCACATCTATCCTTTATAAACACTTCCAGGGATGGTGAATCTACCACCTCCCTGGGCAGCCTGTTCCAACATTTAATAACCCTTTCAGGGAAAAAGCATTTCCTAATATTTAATCTAAACCTCCCCTGACATAACTTAAGCACATTTCCTCTTGTCCTTGTCACCAGGGAGAAGAGGTCAGCCCCCACCTCTCTACAACCTCTTTTCAGGTAGTTGTAGAGGGTGATAAGGTCTCCCCTCAGCCTCCTCTTCTCCAGGATAAACAACCCCAGTTCCCTCAGTCGTTCTTCATAAGATTTGTCCTCCAGACCCCTCACCAGATTTGTAGCCCTTGTCTGGACATGCTCCAACACCTCAATGTCCTTCTTGTAGTGAGGGGCTCAAAACTGAACGCAGTACTCGAGGTGGGGCCTCACCAGTGCTGAGTACAGGGGGATGATCACTTCCCTAGTCCTGCTTGCCACACTATTCCTGATACAGGCCAGGATGCTGTTGACCTTCTTGGCCACCTGGGCACACTGCTGGCTCATATTCACCCGGCTGTTGACCAACACCCCCAGGTCCTTCACTGCTGGGCCGCTTTCCAGCTTTTTTTCCCCAGTCCTGTAGCACTGCATGGGGTTGTTGTGACCCAAGCGCAGGACCCGGCACTTGGCCTTGTTGAACCTCATGCCATTTGCTTCGGCCCATTGGTCCAGCCTGTCCAGATCCCTCTGCAGAGCCATCCTACCCTCAAGCAGATCAACACGCCCTCCTAGCTTAGTGTCATCTGCAAACTTACTGAGGGTGCATTCGATCCCCTCATCCAGATCATTGATAAAGATATTAAAGAGAACTGGCCACAGCACCGATCCCTGGGAGACACCACTTGTGACTGGACTCTAACTGGATTTAACTCCATTCACCACCACTCTCTGGGCACAGCCAATGATTATATGTCTGTAGGTGTCAGTTGAAGGAGCTCTTTATTTCTTCCCCTCCCCCCAAAAAAAGAAATTAAAAAGAAATAGGTATTGCTATTTAATTATGGTTGGATTCCAGCTGATGGTCTTGGTGGTTATGGCTTACTAGAGAATCAGGAATAATTTCTGCAAGAATTGCTAAAATAATTTCTCTAAGATATGTTAGAAAGAAGGTAAAATGCCATGATCATAACCTTTCTTTCTATCATTAAAAGCCCATGAATCATGAAAATACAGGAATTCAGAAGAAAAAAACCCAACTTTCATCAATTATTTGTTTAAAAAAAAACCTCTCTGATAGAAACAATTAGAAAGTGTATATAACAAAGAGGCATAAATCTGCTTGAATTTGGAAATTGGCAGGCCATGAATTTAGTATTGAAAAATTAAATAAAATTTGAATTCTTATGACTTATTTGTTGATGATTGCAGTGTAGTTTCAAAAAGTCTTGAAGGTCTCAGAGTCTCTAATCCATTTCTCAGATGCATTAACGATGTACTTTTCATCTCTCTGTATATCTCACTGTCTTTATACTTAGCCAAGTAGAATGTGGAATACTTAGGAATATGCAAAGAACAAACTAAAAGCTTTAATAACAGGGGAAAATAATTCTTACTGTTTCAGTTAGTCTTTGTTTGCTAGAGATTGTGGTGGATAGATGAGATCTTGAGACATAAAGATCAAATCCTCTTCTCAGCTTCCCTGGAATTACAAATTTACTACCTGAGACATAGGATTAAGAACACAGAATCCCGGGGCGTATTCCCCATTTAGGTTATTTTCTTGCTGTGCATAGTCCAACAAATCACTTAATCTCTTTATACCTCATTTTAGCCATCTGTAATTATTACTATTAAGTAGGTATTAAAAGCGCCCAGAGTTGCTGATCCTGATACGAGTCCTGTTGTTTTAGGTAGTAGCATACAAAGATTTGGTAAGTGACACTTCTTGAGGAGCGTACTGGTTAAGAAACCTGCCAAAGCAATGCCCAGGGGAGGGATGTTGTAATGCTTTTAAGCTGCTCCAAGATTTTTAAATACATCAAGTTCTCTATAGATACAAAGCATCAATATGCATACTAGAATGTATGTGCATAGCCATAGATCCAGCTTATCATACTGTTCATAAAAAACACACAAATACGTATACACACACTTCATCCTCCCCTGAACATATTTCTCCAATTGCATATAATTTTTATCCTTGTTCTGTAATGATATGACAGTAAATGAATTACCATAAATAAGCCAGACACAGGGATTGGTGCATAAAGTTGTCCTAGCTTCATACAAGATCTGACCTTGGAACAAAGAATACTTTACATCCGTGATGATTCTATCTGCCGTTGATGAATCACAACTCCTGCTTATGTTTAATCACTGCTGACAGTAACAGCTGACAGCTAGTTAGGAAGAAAAAAGTCCTCTGCAACTAAATTCCTTTCTACAGAAGAAAATAAAACTCTTTATATATGACTGGCTTTGCATACAGACAGTGATGGGAAGGATGTTCTGCAGATTTTTATATACTCAATAAATGCTTTGCCTGTTTTTTCCCTTTAAGTATACCTGCCCTTATTGACTCATTTGCACATGTCATTATGATTTCCGTATGGGCTTTCAAGATTTTTTGGTTAGATATGTCATCATTTTTGCTCGGGCCAATGAGTTGAATTTATTTGTAAAATTTAACGAGAGAATGCTGTTTTGCTTTGCATTCAGAGAAAATGGGGAATTTGTAGTGATACTTCTATTTTCAGGCCCAATTCACTATATTGTTGATGGGCAGTCAGTTTTCAGAGTTGATGAAAGGAAGCTGTTGATATCAAAGGCTATTTTGTGCTTAATTAATTTTTTTTAATCATTATGTCCTTATGCATCATTTTACTTCTACTATTGGGCTACGGAAATCAGTGGGACAAGAGGACTGTAGGCTTTATTTCGCATGAGTAACAGCTATAACAATTGGCTCTACATTATCACGTTATTTCTTTCAGTTGGAGAATTAGGTTTCTTTTGCCCAGGCTTCGCGTGTGCATTGTTTATGCGATGAGGGTAATTATTAACTTTCTGGCCTCAGCATTTACAGCATGGAAAAATCCTGCATGATTTTACATCACAAAAGGGTTTAAGAAAAAAGCAGAAGAGAGACTGTGTATCTCTCAGTTAATTTTTATTTAGCAGTAAGATGACAAAATTTGGTCTGTCCTGCAGAATATGGTGCTGTACAATGCAGTCAATGTGTGGTCAGACCGCTTAACACTGCTGGGAATCACATAATGGCTGTTTACCTGAATTTATTCTCATTTGGAAAACAGACTGCAACTCATCAAAAATCACATTGTACTAAGGAAAGTCGCACAGACAACAAACTATTCTGTCTGTTCCTTGAGCTTCTTGGCATAGCCCTAGATACAATGCTTGCTAGGTTGGGTACTGTGCTACTATAATACACCTGTAGGGTCTTTGGAGTAGAATTGCCATACCTACAGCCAGGTCAGTCTGGAAAGTACTTGTAGTTTTCTACATGGGTGGCCATGCATGCATAAATAACTTTTCTCCTTGAAGAGGAAATAATAAAGGACTCCCCACAACCCACCACATTCCCCTCCCCACCAAGATTCAGCAACAGAAGTGTTTTTTTCTAAAAGAAAGGACAGGGGTGTGCTGATACTGAAGTTCAAGGAAAAATATTCTAATTCTGGAGATACTTAGAACACAGTGAAGCAGTAATACTGATTTCATTCCTGTACTTAGTCCTATAAAGTTGATTGAAAAAAAGGAAAAGTCCTGATAATGGAAAAGGGCTAAAAATGAGTTCCTAGTAATGATTTAATAATTACATTATTAAGCTTAAAAGAAGAAACATAGGAAGTTTTTTGATCATATCTCATAAACTGACACATGGAAAAGATTATAACAGGAGACATCCCTTTAATAAAGATGGTAAACTACATCAACATTCTTAAAACTGTAAGCTGAACCAAAAAAAGCTTAAGCTAAACCAAAATAATTGTTTGCATTCATTTAAACCCCGGGAATAATTAATAATCGGATTAATTTATCCAGAGTCCTGGTTTCTCCACCATTTAAAGACATCAAAATTTAAGCTAAATCTCTTTCTCAAAATGGTCTTAAAATAAGAAGTAGTTGGTGAAATTGGTTTCCGCTATGAAGATAAGGACAATTGCTTAAAATAACCTAAAGTCTGCTAACCAGTGAACCAATGAATGAGTATAATAGCAATTTTGAGGGTTTTTTTTGTATCGCTATTCTGTTAATATTTTAGTCTTTCATGTTTGTGTTAAAATATAAATTAATAATATCATGCAGAATTCGAATCAATTTTGTCCAGTTTACTTCCACTTTTTTTTTTTTTTTTTTTTTTTCAATATGACATATGTTTTCTGAATTTGGTGAACTTTCATAACCATATCCAGAAGTATTAGGCAGGTATACTAAGAGGCCTAACTGACAAAAAGTACTGACTAAATTCCTGTTGGTGGTATGTTTTTCTTATCAGGAAGTATAAAAAGGCATCCCTTGTTTTATGAGAAATGTGTAATACAAATATCATGGATGTAAGTGCATATGTGTGTACGCTGTATAAACATATATATGTGTACCTTAATAGTTTTAATGTTCTTTTCTAATACTAATAACAAGAAAAAAAAAAAAAAAAGTTCTGCTTTGATGACATGGACTAAATATTTGCAGCTGTTTCCAAGAATTCTAGATGGGTCTGACCACTGATAAAGTATGTGAACTAATTGTGCATTTAGTAATAACAAGAGTTTTATGGATAAGCCAATAAACATTGTCTATTAGATTTCCCAAGAGAAATGAAAGATGGCTATGGGTACCAATAAAAAAGTCAAAATAGGATTTTTTTTTTTTTTTTCAGTTAATTATTGGTATTTACCTCCATCTTCTGCCACTTTTGGAACCAGGTTACTAAATAACTTGCCATGGGCAGCCTTTGTACACCTGCACATTGGTACACATAAATAGCTGCACCACTGGCCTCTAGTGAAGGTCAAGAATACCTTACAATGAGAGTAACAGCACTGAAGAGAATTGCTTTTCTTGTGTATTTGCAGACAGGTCACAGGAAATACCTCTGAACATAATTCTTAATTCATTTCCTATTTATAACTACTTAAATAAAATGGAAAGAAGACAGGCAAAAGAAGGAAGGAAGGAAGGAAGGAAGGAAGGAAGGAAGGAAGGAAGGAAGGAAGGAAGGAAGGAAGGAAGGAAGGAAGGAAGGAAGAAAAGGAAAGAAGGGAGAAAAGGAAAGAAGGGAGAGAGGGAAGGAAGAACAGAAAGAAAGAAAGAAAGAAAGAAGGAAGAAAGAAGGAAAGCAAGCAAGCAAGCAAGCAAGCAAGCAAGACAAATTTATCCTGGGAGATGCTAAAGCAAAGCTGAATTTCTGTGCTTTAGTGGATCATTTCTCGTAATTTCACCCAAAATGATATCCTGAAAAAATTATTCTTATTAATGTTGTCTTCATTTCTGCAGGGGGCATAAAAATAACTGATGAGTGTGAGAATATAAACCGTATGGTTAGTGAGGCAGAGGTGATAATTAGAACATGCTGTACTACGCAGTAAACAAAGCTATTACGAACGATAGAGTTCTTTATAGAGTATTTAAAAGGGGGATGGAAATAATATACTTTCCCCTGACTGGCTTAAAAGCTCTGTCTGTAACTACCATGAAAAATAATAAAAAGAAAGAAGAAGGAGATTTGGAGTTAATCAGTCAAAGGGTTGGTTTCTAGTTAAAAAGAACTGCAAATATTATCAATACTTATTTGATTCCATACTAATTTATGTATGGCATACTATTTGTTTCTCATTTAGTCATATGTTTGGGCAGGATAAATCATGTCACAACTGCAAATACAAGGCTGTAGAAGAAAAATACTATAGATTTATTTTCCTAGTAGAATTATCTGTTTGTCACTGTATGTATGTTCTGTTTCCAACGTCAAATACTCCTACTTTCTAAAGTCAAGTATAGTTCATCGTGTACAAGGGGTAAATCAAACCTAGCATTTCATCTTGCAAGGTTTTTAGGGCCACAAAATTCTTCTCCCCTGACTGCGAAGACTAAATGGATATTTGATATTGAGGTTACCAGTGTCAAAAATTACCTCAAGGATAGCAACATTACAATACTGTCACATACTTTTGATACCTTTAGGAGTATGTAACTGTAAAAATACCTTCTGTGAAATCTGAGAGCCTATTCTGGGACTAAAAGAATATGGCATCAAAATGTCCTTAAGATAAGGCTCTACATCATCTTGAAATACACCATTAGAGTGAATCTTGGTCAAAAAAACCAACCAACCAACAACAAAAAAACAGGGAAAAAAAGTCAATGTCCTTAATTACATGTACACCTTTTACCTGTTTGAGGTCTGTCCCATATTTTCTTTTCATTTTCTTCTTTTTAAAAGAAAAATTCTAAACGTAAAAGCATGAGTCAAGATGAATCAAGATGAGTCAGCACGAGCTTAAGAGCCAAGATGATCTTGCTGTTACTATAATAGAGATGAATGCTTTTTGGACCAAACCCAGAGAATGAATGCACACACACTACTGTGCTATACCAGTTCTGCAACAGAAAGCTTTGACCTTCTGAGGTCATTATTTGAGAAAGGAGACATTAGTGCTTCCTCAATACCTGTACACACTGAATTCGAGATTCTGGTAATATCTGTGCCATCTTGTTGCTTCCTGCATAGACCGCAAATGCATGGATTCTGCATCCTATATACTGCCGAAAGTTCCTTTCTATGTTACTAAGTGCACTGCAGATGAGAAGAATGGAGTTAAGGGGCTTGAGAACAGTTAGGCATATCATGGAAGAAGAACATACAGCGTACCAGACTGCATAGGGGAAGGAAGTGGGATTGATTGAATCCTGGATGAAATTCCAAATCTAAATAAGGAATATGCTCTTAGTGAGAAGTAGTCATTAGCTAGAAAAAAATGAGATGAAATCAGAAAAGAATGAAAAATAAGTATATGTGAATTTTTGAAGAGATAAAAAATCTCATCAGAAGAAGTTGGCAAATTATAAGTAACTTGTCAAAAGAGAGTTTAAAAGAGAAACTGAGGGCTTAATTAGAACTAAACAGGAACAGGTGATTCACATGAGATACGTTGAACATGAGACAGACAGTACATCCAAGATGTAGAATTTGTGCCCAGAGCCTAGCAAAAAATTGTTCACATATATAAGTACATATTTCTACAAATCTGGCTAGAGATGTGTGTAATGCAGAGAATGGTTGTTAGTGGGACCAAAAATAGTATTAACACTGTAGACAAAATTGTACTGCATGAGTACATAACAATATTACAGAATTTTTTCTCAGTCACTGTGTTGGGAAATATATGTAGCCATATGTACAAAAAAAAAAAAAAAAGAGACTGATTAATGCCTCATGTACTTTTGTACTCAATTTCATGCAAGAAACCATGATCACTTCTTAAAAGAGATAGACAAAGTGTAGGTTAGGAAAAGTATAAGCTTGCTCTCAGAAACTTGCAGTGTTTTGGGATGGGAACATTTCAAGGAAAATTTGGCTCTAGTATTGGGGTTTGAGTCCTCAGAAAATGTTAATGAGTCAATGAGGATAAATAAAATACCAGGAAAGACAACTTAAGCTTACTAATGTCTTGTTGCAAACAAAACCTTATACAAGGAAAGTTTCGCTCCTGTCACTTCCAGAAAGCTTTCATTTTGGAGAAAGCACTAAAAAAAAAAAAAAATAAACTAAAAGATATGTTTCTAGCCTTGTAGTACATAATTAAACTAAGATCCTTAAAACTTTTACTACAAGTACATTACATCTGGCGTCTTTATTAGCATTCAACTAACTGTCATAAACCAATGAAGAAGTATTTTGAACAGTATTCCCAGAAGGATCTTTCATTCCTAGTTTCTTCACTTTTTCTGTGAAGTTCTTGTTTGTTATTTCCTTTAGTTTTTCTCCTGCATTTTCAACTGTCATGATTTCTCTTTGCTCTTCTATTGTGACTGTGTACTAAATAACCTTGCAAAAGCAGATCCGCAACAGCTGTAAGATGAAGAGAACTCCCCTAAAGTCACATATTTCAGACCAAAAGTGGCGACTTGAAATAGAGAGATGGATGAAACGTGAATTTCTGCAAGGCAAAGGCACTTTCCTTATGTCTACAAGTGACTGCCACCCTCCACTCAGGATTTAGATCCCCAGCCCTCTCCTAAAAGTATGCTCTACAGAAATGAAAGCTGGGTGAATTAAATACATGGCCTGCAGAGGAGCTGTGCATTTTAGTGAATAGTCTAGATGAGGAGGCTTGGATCAAAGAACTGAACAGCACATAGGAGACTCAAACTTTCTTCCTCCCTGCTGCAAGGATTCAAGCCAATCTCATTAAGAACATATCCCAAGCACTAGGGCTGTGGACTGCTCTGGGAAAGAACTCAGTAAGAAGACTGGGCTTTAAATACAGGAAGAAAAAGACCTGGTTTCAGTCATCACTTCATGATTTTAGCTATTTTGTCTAAAGACCATTTCACTGAAATAGCAGTAGCTACTGTATAAATGAACTTCACGGCTTTAAAAGAACATTCCTATAAAATATTCAGCTCACAAACTCCTAGTAGAGTCTTAGGGTGTTCTTGAAACATACCCATAAGGCTGACCTCCACATAGTATGCAGTAGGGAGCATTGTTTTCTTTTACAACACAGCAATGGGAGAAGAGTGGTTCCACCTCTTTGGCTTGGAGGCTTGAATTCACATGTCCTCTTTCCTGGGAGATGATTCTAACTACTGTGTTATTGGGTGTTCTCGGGTACATATTCTTTGAGTGTCTTTCCTGAAGTTATTCCACTTTGCAGGATAAAATGAAATATTCATCAAGCCAGCCAGAAAGAATGAATAAGCAAGATTCCTTTGTCTATTGGTTTGGGTAGTCATGTGGGAGAAGAACACATGGGTTCTGGTCCCTTCTCCATAAATACTTAATACCTATCAGTGTATAACTCTGAGAGCAAGTCCTTCATACAAGACAGGTAGACACATGCCTGTTTTATGAATCCTGGGAGGATTTGGGCATAAAATAGATATCTCAGTCTGTCAAGACCAAAGTTTTTGGCATGCTCAGAGCAGAACTTTAGATACCAAGGGAACCTCTCTGTCAGAAATCCTCTTGAGTTTACAGTGCAGCAGTTTTGAAAATCTGAGCTTTAAAAATGAGAATCTGAGATCTTGGTAGACATAATCCTAAGTATTGTTTTCATTTTCTCTTATTTTTATTAACTTGATTTTCTCAGAAGACACACAAAGTTTGTGTTGGATTAAGGAGTTCAACTGCCAGCTAGTGAGGAAAAGCCTGGTAGGATACCCAGTCGCCTTCTTATTTCTTAAGTGTACAAAGCATGTAACTGTAAAGAAGAACAATAACATTACTGTATTATTACAAGTAATTTTCCCTGTTCCACCGTCTAGGAAGAAATCTCCGTTACAGTCTGAGATGAAACCTGCCCGCACAGCTGAATGTCCAGGGTTTTGCAGTTATAGCTACAGCCATGCGCACGTGAGAGGATGGCCAATTGTCTCTCTGTTTGCGGGAGATATTTAATGGTTTTGCTACCAAACATCACAGAAGGTCAGAAGGGAGATGGATGGTGATAAACTAACAAGCAAAATTGTTCTAACAAAGCATCTGTGAGCAACTGCTTGATCAAAATGACAGACATCAATCAGAATAATAACTTCAAATATGAGATTTTCAATTAGCGAGGGAACATAAATAAATGCGTCTGGAAAATAAGCATAAGGGATTTGGGAAGGAGACAGCACATACATAACAAAAGAAAGAGAGAGAGGCAGCAGGAAGAAAAACGGACTGATATACACAAAGAAATGTGCAGAGAAGCAGACTTACAAACAGGTCTGCTGGGAGATACACAGATAAACAGAAGTATTACAAATATTGTCTCTGGCTTGCACACAGAAAATTCTTGCTAGACTTTTGTAAAGATCTTACACTGCACTTTGCATTGAAAGGTAAAAAAAAAATAAATATAATTCAACCCCTCTGCTATACGTCCCCTCCCCTTTCAAAATTTTCTCTAACACAAAACTGCTTGTAGGAAAGGTTTATCAGAAGTGTAATCAAAGCAAAAAGCATATTCAGGGTGAATGCCTCTTTTGCCATTTCCTTACATATGATGTTGTCATTTGCATCAGCGGAAAATGGGTGTAAAACGCAGCCCAGTCAGAATGGCAACATTTTACTTCCACTTCACACAAGGTGATGGGCAATGAGAATCATAGAATCATAGAATGGTTCAGGTTGGAAAGGACCTGGAAGATCATCGAGTTCCAACCCTCCTGCCATAGACAGGGACACCTCCCACTAGACCAGCTTGCCCAAGCCTGGCCTTCAACACCTCCAGGGATGGGACCTCAACAACCACTCTGGGCAACCTGTTCCAGTACCTCACCACCCTCAGGGTGAAAAACTTCTTCCTAATGTTTAATCTGAACCTGCCCTCTTCCAGTTTAAAGCCGTTCTCCCTCGTCCTATTTGTAATACTTTTATGTGTAGGACTCATTACAAATCTCAAACAAAAAAAAATTAAAGACACCAGCTCCATCTCAGGAAAACCTTGATCTGCAGGTTGTTGAAAAGTGTAGGATATGCTGGGGAAGTATTGCTATGTACATATCTGGTTCTTATACTCTCATCAGGGCTAATGCTATTGCATTGGATATTAGGTCAGATGGAGTTTTGGTCTAACAAGACATGTCCACCCTAATGTTTTCACAAACAACTTCAAACTAATGTGTGAGCTTCAAGAATCTTGGTGAATAGGACATAAACTCTACACTTGTGCTCCTCACAACCTGTCTACTGTGACCTCTCTACTGTGACATGTGTTTTATTTAGCTTAATGATAAATTTCCAGAAGCTGAGTGAAGCTTTGAACTATACCAAATACTTTAGAGATGAGGATTAGAAAACAAGTGAAATTCAAAAGTCTGAAAAAGAATACAGGGCAAATCTAGGTCCCAGTTCCTGCTAAAAAAATACCTGAAGGGCTCAATTAACAAGCCTCCTTGTATGAATAAAGCCCTGCATTGTTCATGCTGCTCTAGCAGTAACATAATGAACATATCATTGTGGAGAGATGGGTGGGAAGGAAAAGAGTCAGTGTAATGTATTGTCAAGTTTTCAGAGACATGTAGATTTCTTCATGAAAGTGCTACTTAATTCAGGAACAGTAAGGCTGGAGTCTCGATTCACCATTCAGGCTAGACACTGGCTATTACTGATGTCTTAAGACAAAGATACATGAGATTTTTAACAGGCCAGCCTCTGTGTCCCATTCAGGGTTTAGATATCCTTTAATTTACATAAGAAATTCTGACAGAGGTAAATTTAGATCCCATGATACCTGTGTTTTAATTAAAAAGGGTGGAAATCTGAAATGTTTTATGATGCAGGCCGTTTTTAAAGTGAAGCAGACTAGAAAGAGGTGATGCAAATTGCTATAGCTGCTTCTTGCACTTTCCGTTGTACCGTCTAAACACCCATTTTTGTGGAAGACATTCTGGAGATTCAGAAGACTGAATAGAGCCTGATGTAAGAGTAAGGGGCCTTGGTGAATCTAAAGGAGGTAAAATTATAAGGCCTGATAGCTGAGAAATAAACCTAGAGGGAAAAAAAAAAAAGAGGAGAAAAGGAGAAAGAAAAGGCTAGGCTTATCAGCAGGACACTGCAAGAAGTATTTGCTTATAAGCAGTAACTCATCATTTGTTGAATGGCAAGTTGTATGAAATGAACTGCCATCAGTCAAGCACGCAGTGGACAAGTCTACACAATGGGAAAGAAATTATCAGAAACCAATACGGCTAGGTAAGCAAACCCACAATGTACCGCACAAAAAAAAAAACCAAAACAAAAACAAAAAATTAAGTTTGTACAGGTGTATCACATATGCCACTTAGCAATATCCCTCAGTTCTTAAAAAAAAAAAAAAACAACAAAATACTGGAGCTATCACCAGATGCACACATTTCATTGTCATTAGCTCATATAGTGCTGAGTGAATCTCCATTCATTTGAGAATTATGGACATAATTCTGTCCTTGGCAACTTTCTGTGGGTTCAAGGGCAAACATTCGGTCCATCATCTTGACTAATATGGGTTCAGTTTTATTTGTGATGGTGACTTTACTTTCTCTGTGGTGGGGTACTTGCCCTGTTTTATGCTAATTAACTGTCAAAGTGTCTCACAGCTCCAGAATTTGGTTTTCCCTTGAGCAGCTCCCAAGTTTATTAGTTTGACCTTATCAAGCTTCTTTTAAGGCGGCTCTCAACGTCAATCCAAAGTTACAACTTCCCTTCATTGTTATTTTCACAATCACAGCTCTTCCAAACTCCTCGTTGTCAACCCTGCAGACTCAGCTGCTTACGTAAGGCATCTCTCAAAATCCTAACCACTTTTGGTGTAGGAGGGAGAGGAATGATGGAAGCACAAGGGAAAATCAGTGCTGCTTTCTCACAGTCGTTACTCTTGGTTTCCTTCCTTTGTCACTGACATGAATGCATGCACACATGCAGCTATTTCCCCCAAAATATGGACTTGTGAATTTCAAAGGGAGAGCAATTTATGGCATGCACACACTTCCCCTTGTGCCTTTTTGTTTGAAAGCAATTTTCAAGCCCTCTCTTTGTTCCAGCTATAATAACAACTTTTCTTGCAACAGAAACTCTGGATGAAGGGATATTTCCAAAAAGATTTCCTGAATCTAAAAACCTCACATGAGTTCTTTGGTAATGTTATTTATAAATGTATATGTACAGGCATAAACACACACACACATAAGAGCTACAGCAGGACTGATGAAATGCCTTGCCTTCAAATGATCATGCTACTTTGGCCTGTCACCTCTGTCACAATACTTATATTTAAAAAAAAAAAAAAAAAAGGGGGTGCATGAAATCATCACCTGCTCTAGTTACACAAAAAATCATTAGAGTGACATCCACTACCTGAGGGTACGGCTTTGGATCTTTTGGATCATTATTGCCAGCATAGAAGTCTTTACTTTTACATATATTTACTAGACAGTCTGGGAGCTTTCATCACTTCTCTAGACTTTTTCGCAGTCCAGCTGTGCTCTACGTTAAGGGGACCTTCTTTCTGTCCCATAACTGTTTGTTGCATAACACCGCACTCTTCTAAAATACTCAGTTCTTCTGTGCTCTGTTGGTTGTTAAGACAACAGTTTCAGTTAAATGCTTTTTTTTTTTTGGTAATTTATCCTGAAAGCATCTCAGAAATTCCCTTTCATATTATATCCTTAGAAATCTAGACAGGTAAAGTAAAGAACCCCTTTCTATACTCTTGAAGAAAGTTTACAGATTGCTTGTTAGTCAGCATTCGCCAAGCAATGCAGATTTATACATTTTTATCTTTCTTTATGACTCATTGCCTATAACTTCTTGATCATTTTGTTTATTTTGCTTTTTACTCACTTGCTCTGAAATATATCAAATTTTGGGCATGTCACATAGCACTTTCCTTCTTTCTATACTCCAGAACATTCCACAAAGGGGAAGGATAACACTTTTACCTTCTCATACACTACTTTTAAGTGTCTACTTTTGAGCTGGTTTTGTTTGTTCTTCTGTCCCTTCAGTCAAGTTACTCTGATCCATTTCAATGCCGTTTCCCCTTCTGTTCAATCATATACCTTCAATTTCCTTCAAAAACAAAGTAATAGGGTCACCTATTACCAATGATTATGTGATGTCCAACTATAGACTAACATCCTACAGCCAAAATGGGTCCCAGGTACATCATAGAAATCAGCAGAAGACAAGAGTGACCAAGAAGGTTAATGACCTGCCGTATATAACAGCTGGAATACAACAAGATTTTTTTAAATTGTGAATTCATTTACTAAACATAAGGTGAAAGTTCAAACTTTATGTGATAGTATTACAGCACCTCCCTAGTAAATGTATACTTTGGAAAGTATATAAAGATCGTATATACAGCAGATACTAATCCATTTAATATGTTGACCATCTATACTTAATTATGATAATCTCAATGTGCTATTAAATAGACAAGCAAGACAAAAGCCTCCCTGAGAGATTTGTCAGTAGTATTTTAAGAGCTGATATAGTTTACCTATAATCCTACACTAACTCATTAAAGTCTGGGCATAAGACTGCTTTTTTCCTCTGTTTTCTTTTCTAATCAACCCTTTTTTCCCTTTTTTACTTCACATGCTTACAGCTTGTGTTTCTCTCGGACAAAAGAAAGAACCTTTATTAATGACATTAATGAGTGATTTTTATACCTATCCAGGGCTGAACAGGCCTCTGAATTTGGAGTGGCTAAAAAAATGGCTTGTCTCTTCATCTCCTTAGGTTCTATGAAAGGACCAAGAGGAAAAAAAAGTAACAAATAAAAGTTGAAAAGAATAGTTAACAACTCATAGGAGAACCATTACAATTCATAAATGAGGGTTACACACTCAATCTCTTTCTCTTTTTATGTATAAAGTGAAATAGATAGAACTCCCACACATTTTTTCCTCCAGCCACTTTGAATATTGTTCACTCTTGTTCTCAGCTTTGCCAGTGATAAAAGGTTTATTCCACATATTCCCAGGCGATAGTAGAGCAAAAAGTATACCTAATGTGGCTGTCCAATGCATTGACATTCATATTTAGTCTCTAAAGTCAAGTCATTTCGGAGGAAAGGGGAGTACAATTTGCTATGTAATGCACTGAGACAATCCTATATCTCTGACTGTGTTTCATGACAGATCTTATAAAAGATCGTAAATTACTATCTGTTGAAATATATGAATTTAATGGATTCCATTAATGCACACACCTGCACATAAAAGATTTTGCAAGCCAGAAGATATGATCAGTCAAACAGCTTTAATAGTTATTAATTACAGTTGCTCACTATTTATTTCTCACCAACGTAGAAATGTTAAGGTATTTTAATACCTATACTGTCGTATGGCATGCATAAAACGGAAACAGTCTTTTTCTTCTGTGTAATCAATCAGTGAGTTACTCAATGCTTTAAAATCTTTGTTAGACATTTTCTGAGACAGGACCCCTTCAAAAAGCACAGGCATATTTTTTCGCAAAGCTTTCTGCTCTTCTGATTCTGTGGAACTCAGGCTGGGTCCAGGAAGCTTCAGTTTTTGTTTAAGATTGTAAAAGATTTCAGCATTTGATTTAAATTTATTACCAGTCATGTGAGTGCTTAAAAAAAATAATCCATAATGTACCTTGTCAAATTATTTGTTCTGGTCCTAAAACATAACCTTTCACAAAAAAGTGAAAGCCTCAAAACTCAGGTGTTGAAATTAATTAAAAGATTGGAGTATTACACAGCAGACAGACTAAAAATTGACGAACCTGAGGTATTACCACAACAGTGCCAAATTCAATTAAAAATGTATCAAAAACTCAGGAAAAAGAATCCTATCAGTCCAAGAAGGTTAATGGATGTACACTAAAACATCCCAATGAGTCTGGCCTTTGGAGTTTGAAACGGACACTATGAAAGCAAACGAATAAACTCATGTCATCATCTGAGAAAGAGAGATTTTAAATAAGCTCGTACCTTGTGCTCTGTGATTATCTCTAACCATACCAAATGGGACTTCACTAAGAGCCAGTGCGGTTGTGGCGACAGCACCTTGCTTGGTACGTGGAAGAGGAGGATCTATCTTTGTGCCTTTGTGCCTTCATTTTCTAGCCCGTGAAAACAGATTAGTTGCATTTAGCCACTCATTTTAAAGGATTTTGAGATCTACTGATGTGAAAAGAAGACATTATTATTAATTACAGACCACATACTTTCTTATGCCCTTGGATAATCTCTGACATTACATCTACTGATTTTTTCCATGTTGTATATGACAACACAAAATCCAAGGTTAAGAGCAATCAGAGTTTAAAGTAAAAACCACTTTAATTTATTCAAAACCCAAATTGACTTGAGTCAATGAAACAAAGGAGATTTATACAACATAATATCACATGGTAAAATAGACATAGGTTATTAGATTAGCACATCAGCCACTCTCCTACTGTCCACATACACACTCTTACCCATATATGTATATATAGTATATGAAGTATATATAGTATATATAGTATATATGAAGTAACAACCTTCTCCCAAGAGAATAAAGTTACTATGTGTTACACCTGGTGCTAAAGTGTGTACAGAAACACTTACTGCAGTTATTATCCTAACTGACATTTGTCATTTGTGCTAAGTTTTCTGTGATCCAAAATCTAAGTATGTGTTAGTAAGTTTTGCTTGTGGTTCGTTTCTTTATTGGATCTTCATTCACGTGATTCCTTGCAGTGTATTTTTGCTAAATAAATGAGTATACTATTGGACATAGACATATTGCCACAGAATCTGTTATTTAATATTTTCTACCACAGTTTTCAATTTTTTATTATTTTTTATCCTACTATCTTAAAGCATGGTAATATATGCATTTAATTGCTGACATACATGAGATGCAATAAATAGATAAAAGACAAAGAACTGGCTGGACGGTCACACTCAAAGAGTTATGGTCAACAGCTCAATGTCCAAGTGGAGAGCAGTGATGAGTGGCGTTCCTCAGGGGTCGGTACTGGGACCTGTACTGTTCAACATCTTTGTCGGCAGCATGAACGGTGGGGTGGAGTGCACCCTCAGCAAGTTTGCCGATGATACCAAGCTGTTTGGCAAGGTAGACACGCTGGAGGGGAGGGATGCCATCCAGAGGGACCTGGACAGGCTGCAGAGGTGGGCTCAAGCCAACCTCATGCAGTTCAACAAGGCCAAGTGCAAGGTCCTACATCTGGGTCGGGGCAATCCCAAGCACAATCCTTTCCAACCTAAACCATTCTATGATTTTATGCAGTGAAAGCAATGGTCACAATATTAGCTGTTGCCAAGCTTGAGGTGTTGACCTCTACCTTAGATGCTGAGCACACATAACACCCGGTTTTCTCTACGAATTATTGCTCAGATCCTCTGAAATTAGGGAATAGCTAGGCATTGCTGAGCACAAACAAAATGGGGATTTTGAAAATTAGAAATCACTTTAGAAAATTGAAGCACTGTTGTGGGAGCCTATATGAATTACTAGCTTGTCTAAGGGCAAGGAAGGGGAGTGAAATCACAGAGTCATATATCATAGAATGGTTTAGGTTGGAAGGGACCTTAAAAATCATCTGGTTTCAACCCCCCGGCATGGGCAGGGACACCTTCCACTAGACCAGGTTGTGCAAAGCCCCATCCAACCTGACCTTGAACACTTCCAGGGATGGGGCCTCCACAACATCCCTAAGCTATTTGTTCCAGTGTCTCACCACCCTCATAGTGAAAAATTTCTTCCTAATATCTAATCTAAATCTTCCCTCTTCCAGTTTGAAGCCACTCCCCCTCATCCTGTCACTACATGCCCTTGTAAAAAGACCCTCTCCAGCCTTCTTGTAGGCCCCCTTCAAATACTGGAAAACTCCTATAAGGTCTCCCCAGAGTCTTCTCTTCTCCAGGCTGAACAACCCCAACTCTTTTAGCCGCTCCTTATAGTATCAGTGCTCCAGCCCTCTGATCATCTTCGTGGCCTTCCTCTGGACCCACTCTAACAAGTGCATGTCCTTCTTACATTAAGGGCTCCAGAGCTGGATGCAATATTTCAGGTGGGATCTCACAAGAGTGGAGTAGAGGAGCAGAATTGCCTCCCTTCACTTGCTGGCCATGCATCTTCTGATACAGCCCAGGATGTGTTTGGCTTTTTGGGTTGCAAACAGAGATTGCTGGCTCATGTTGAGCTTCTCAAACATCAACACCCCCAAATTCTTCTCCTCAGGGCTGCTCTCTATCCATTCTCTGCCCAGCCTGTATTTGTGCTTGAGATTGCCCCAGCCCATCTGTAGGGCCTTGCAGTTGCCCTTGTTGAACATCATGAGGTAGCCATGGGCCCACCTCTCAAGCTTGTCCAGGTCCCTCTGGATCTTTTAACTCTGGGATTGCACTCATGACACTTGGCCGTTGCAAATGCTAGCTATGTATCATGGCAATGGGGATAAAAGAAACACTTGATTCTTATTTATGACGAGGATCCTTAACCAAAAATAAATGAAGCATTATAAGGATTTCTTTTTAGAGAGAGTGAGTATGGAACTTTAAGTATACATTGCCTCTGTTAGGAAACTTCTGAGTATCTGGACCTTTCAAAACTTTAAGAAGAGACTGATACAAAAACTTTAATAACATCAAGTCACAAAAAGGAGCTGAGTATGTGACTCAAAGGCCATTGTAAGAGCTAAAGTTAGCTATTCTTCTGGGCTGCTATTCACTGTAGATCTTTGCTTCATAATGGTTGGTATAAAATGCTTCTTTCATTTGGTGTGTAGAGAATTTTTAACTCCTGAAAATAGTATTCCCTGCTAGAAGGGCCAGGGTTTGTCTTACATTATTATACATTATGTTATGTTGCATTACATTATGTTGTAATACCTTCCATTACTTCATGTTAAGTTTTATGGGTCTTTTTTATGCCGTATTTTCTTTCTGAAGCCTCAGTAGACTTTGGTGTTCAAGTCCAAAAGAGATCTTGAGAAGTACGCGATATGGAATTACATTTCAGTTTAATCAGGTATATATTTATAGCTAAGTATACCTTTTCATACTTTTCTGAATGTCGGCCTGGATTTGTGACATTATTTCCTGACAATAGGAATGATTCAGAAACAGAACTGTATATCTCACTAATACTGAGAGGTAGCAATACTGCCTAAAAGTACTTCCTATTGTGATGAAAACTTTTTTCTACTTTGGAGATAAATTGATTGATATCACTCCAGAGGAACACTTTCCACACTGTTGTCAGTCTGGGAAGAATATGATTCATCAGTTCATGGAGGAAGACTGTTACAGGAAGAAACCTGGAAGCTGAGAGGAGTTGACAGAAGGGTAATATTTGGATGGTGTTCTACTACCAGATACAAGATTGGGGTAATAAGTGAAAATCTAAATGGTTACACATAGCGTGACTTTCCTTAAACCAAATGAGCAAACAAATAGGTAACTGATAAAGTAAAAAATACTCTGGAAAAAAGGTTCCCATTCAAAAAAACTGATTTTGCTGATTTGTCCACCTTACCACTTTCTTTTTAAGTTGTCATTAGCAGTATGTTTCTTTATTCTTCACCAATGAATTTAAAAAAAAAAACAAACAAACAAAAACCAACTACTCCTCTTTTAAGAACAACATAAGTGCGTCCAATTCTTTCAAAAGGAAAAAAAAAAAGGACTGATTCTCGGCTGGCATAAACTGACATAGTTCCATTAACTGTAATTAATCTGCTCCAATTATCATTATCTGAAGATCAAGACATTCAATTGAATTAATGTTTTAATTGATCTACTAAATAAAAAAAAGTCTGTCTGTGTGTCCAGCTATGTAGCTTCCTACATAGCACTTCTGCTTACCTAGACATAGTATTCTCGTTGAACATCTGGTCAGTCTGTTGCATTTCTTCCCAAATTTGAAATTATGATTCAAAATAAAGAATTGATAAAGACTTCCCTCCCCATTAATCCAACCCATCTTTGGACAACACTGGAAAGCAAATATGGGTTTTCATCACAGAGGGGGAAAAAAAAAGAATGAAAAAGGAAACCCAAGTCAGTATTTTATGTGTAAGTATTTGTAACAATAGACTTTAATTTCTGATCGGCATGTTGCTAGTACAAGGTTATTAAGAGCGATTAAAAAAGAGAGGGAAAATGCTGCTTTACTTTCCAAATATCCCTATTCACTTAGCTCAATTAACGTAGGAGAAAATTTGTCATGCAAATTTGGAAACATTGCTGAAATTATTGTTATTAATTTTCTCCTGGGGAATAGGGGAGAGGAAGAGAAGGTAGACAAATAGAGAGCAAAACTATAATGCTTGAAACAGGCAGTGGCATATGCAATTATTGTCAATGGAAGGAGTACAACATTGTGCAAAGAATCAGCACAAAGCTTCCATTCCATCTAAATCCCACATACATCTCTAAGTTAGTTAAGAAGGCACGTCGCCTAGAGCTAGACCTATGCATTAGCCCCCTCAGCATCCCCTACATACTGTGCTGATAAATGGTTTAACAGATTAACTAAGATTAAAACAGAATGACAGACCACAGTGACTGAAGTTTAAGGTTGTTTAGGATATTGGCCATATAAATGATGTATAATGTCAGGATTTTATACACAGCACTGGTAAGTTCCTTGTTTTCTACATTTGGACCAGAACCCAGGCAGATTCAACAAAAATTTTATGTTCCTGTTAATTATTTCATTGGAAGAAAATGAGTCCATTGTAGAAAAAAAGGTCCTTTGGACCTTTGGACATGGTCATGGGCAACCGACTCTGGGTGGCAAGAGGGCTGGACCTCCAAAGCACCCTTCCAACCTCAACCATTCCGTGATTCTGTGATACAACAACTCCAATTTCACAAGATGCCTTTTCTGAACTCATATGAGTTGCTACTTTTTTCTTGTGCTGAAACTTGGAATGATAGTGGCCTTCAGAGAAGGCATTATTGCTTTTACATATTTTATTTATCTATTTACTGCAAAGTTAGCTGGCTTTCGGTGTGTGCTCCCAGCAGATGGGCTGGGACAGCCCTCTTTATTTGTAGAGTGAGGAAGACAACCAGGCTTGAACAGTTTATTATCAGTGGGAGAAAGTTTCTGATATTAGATTTCCTTTTCTAGTGCTTGTATTTATGATGGGTAGTAAAACCATACAATGAGTCTTAATGTAAGTGTTATGTAATGACACCAGAGGTACCAGGCGTCATGTTATTATGGTATCCAAAAAGCTCTCAGCCTTGCTAGAAAATGTATTGAAAACCGAGTTGTGAGATTTTCATCACTGTGTTTTTAAGACTCTCTGTTGCACATATATTTTTCCATGTGCTTACCCACACGTAGGTAAGGGACTCCTTCTACAAACACAGCCACTGGATCAAAAGAAGAAATTCTGTCTGAAGTAGCAGTTACAACCCTTCAGTTGAAGGGTGGAGAGGATATTTCTACCCAAAATTAAGACATTGAAAAGTAATGTCAACAGACCCTTCTCTGAAAAGATGCACACAAAGGAGAGGAAAAACTTTAGTCTCATTTCTAAATTGATGGATTCATAAGTTTTTAAAGTACATATTTATATGCATTTATTTCAACAGGAGATTTAAATTAAAAACAAGCCTTAAGCCCTAAAGCTGCACAAGATCCAGATTTCTACTAATTTCAATTGCAATTAGCTACTCATATATGTAGGACGCTCTTTAGAAGTATTTATCTGTTACACACTAACTGCTTCTCTTGCGCTAAGAAAGGCTTGTCTAGTCCAACAATCAATGAAAAAATTCAGTAGTGATATGCTCAAGAGGTTCTGAATCTTTATCGTAGCATATGCCAGGAAATTCATGCAAATACTGCATTTCTATGCCAAGATCTGGTCATTGCATGTGTCAAATGGATAGTCAGTTAAATACCTACCTAGATCAGATCATATTATACACTCTCCAAGGCTTGGACTATATGTATTTTTCATCTTGCACAATACTGAGCAGATGGACCTTGACTGTCAAAAGCCCTCAGCAACCAATATGCTGCGTTCTTTGTAAAGATTTTCCTGTTGCGGGAAAGGGGAAGAAATAGTAAAGAGAGTATTTTACTGCCTCAATTACAGTCCACTTTTAATGAGCTCCTCTCCAGACAATGCACTGTCCACTAGGATTCAGCCTTTGAATGGAATAAAACCACAACACTCGTTTCTTTCTTGTTTATAAGAATGAGTAAATAACTATGGCCCAGTTAGACATCTTTTATTTTATGGACAATTTATATAAATCTAAATATAAACGTAGACATAAATGTCTATATATGCGTGCACAAATGCACGTGTATTTGTGTGTGCTTGTATACGTACATATTCCATCTGTGTATTTTTTTAAATGCACAAACAGAATCCTTTTTACTCTCTCAGAAGTTGTTATAGTCTCCCATAGCAACAACTCAGAGATAAAGAATTTCACATCAAACCAAATTGTACATTGAGGACACTGCTGACTGTTATAGCAACATTATAGGTCTGATTTAAATCCACAGAATTAAGTAGATTCTCACTGCAAGTCTAACCTCAGCTTGCCAGGCTATGATATAGCAACACATATGGCAAATAACATCATGTCCTCTTCTTTTTGACATAGAAAAATGAGTTGCAGAGTGACTGGGAGTCTTTATGCCAAATTTCCTAACTTTTGTGGGTTTAAATCTTCCCCCAGATGTTAATATTATGGAAACTGGTGTTTTGATGTTTGAGGACACATCCACTGCTGCAGCAATTATATTCTTTTTCTCTTGGTTTTGGGGGAATTTCTTCTCCTAGAGGGTCAGTCCAATTGAATAGCATAAAATAGAAAGACACTTCCTTCTGGCAGGACAGGTGGAAATTTTATGCTCCAGGACTGTTCAATAATGATCTTTGGCTGCGTTCATACAACAGACACAGCAGTTAGCTGTTAATGTGAAGACATGCAGCATGGAAAATATAATTAATGACTCTGCCCTTTCACACACACTCTTCAATAGCACAAACTTTTCAATACTTGTCAACACGTTGAAGTGCGTGTTTTCTACATCAACTTCCAGCCCCTAAAAAGTAACATAGTTATCATCACGTTTCATCTTAAGAGACAAGAAGACATAGGCATCACAATATTCAGACTAAACCATTAGTAGACAACGCAGGAGAAGACACTCATATTCTCATAAATTCAGGGATAGTTGTTTTTTACTTTGCTCATTTCGATCTCACAGTTCACGCTTTTCTGGTAGGGTAACATTCTTATATAGGGCACTATGTTTGTTTAATATTTTGCAATTGCAGTATCCATTTTTAACTTTTCGTATGCTTTTTTCAGATTTGTTGTTGTTTTTATACACTGAGTGAATAATTTAAAACTGTGAAGATCACTGATGATTTAGCGCTTGCTTGGGACAGGAATATCAAAAAGTATGTGTACAAGCAAAGTAACATAACTTTTACCCCACTCAAAAACTCTCAGAAATACATCACGTATTTTCTCAAGAACAGTAAAGAAATACATTTAAAAAAAAAAAAAAAAACAGCAAAACATAATAATTTTCATTTTCCTACTTTAAAAAAGTTAACTAATTCACTTTAATCTATTTCATTTCATATGAAAATCAGTATAAAAAAAATCAGAATCATATGATTCAGAAGAAAAAATAATATTAAAATGGCCCACATCGTGCCTTAGAAGACAAGAACATATTGCAATGGGAGTACACAAATTGCTGCCTACTACAATCTCGTCAGTGACCTTATCTCATTCCAAACAACAACCCAGCCCCCCAAAAAATCCTGAAAATTACTTTGTTAAAAAAAACAAAACCTGAAAAATCGCAAGACTTATGGAACACTGATAACCTATTTTGTATTTTAGCATTATATTTTACACTACAACTTTGTTATAAAATAATTATACAAAAGAACTTCTTCAACTTTCCATTCAAATTCAGCTTTATGTACTAAAAGCTCAGGTACTAGAACTGAGGTTTTGAAATTCAGAATATAAGCTTGATCTTAACTTTCACAAAGTTTTAGGCACTCGGATCCAAGAACCGGAGGCTACAAGCCTTACAGTGTTAGGCTTACTCCTCCGCGGTATCGACTCCAGACTTCTGTGTTTTGACCTCTGAAAGCCACTGTTTCTGTTTATTCCTGCATGGAATGTAGATGTGTCTGTATTTTTAGGACACAAGGAGCTACTGCAAACTTGAGTCCAGTGTCTGAGCCAAATAGTGCTTCTATGCTCCTATTCACGGTGCTTATAGAAAGCAGTTTTCTCTGTCCTACACCTGGATTCCCTCTCTGAAGAAGTGAAATTTTGATCCAGACTGAGAATCCTGAGAGCAAAATCAGGTTATGCAAACAGTTGGCCGTGGAATTTAACATGGACCAAATTGACTTGTCCGTCTGACACAGATGACACATTGTGTGATCTTGGGTGAATCATTTTCTATGCTTGCTCTTTCTCACCTGTAAAAGAGGAATAATGATACTTCCGCAGTTCCATTGTAAAGACATAATATAAAAATAGCTAAACAGGTCACACGCATGTTCAGTTGTTTCAGTGTTTCATCTCTGACAGTGGCCAGTAGCAGGTTTGGATAGATGAGAAGAACAAAATGACCAGTAATGCTTTCCGTTGCTATTCTTCCTCAGGTTCTGGCAGTATGGAAGACAAAATCATAAGGTTTTCCAGAGCCAAACTTTACATCTATACTATTTGCTTAACATTTCATACTGGACTTTTCCTGTGTTCAGCAAATGAATTTACCTAAAAGCAATTTAATTAATTTGTAGTTTTGGCCCACACTACATTTTGCGGCAATAAGTCTCACAACTGAATTACCTGTTGTGATAAAGCATGACATAGTATAGCAAAACAAAATAATTTCCTTTTGCTTTCCTTAACCTACATGCCTAATAGATAAAAGAAGTGAGAAAAAGTTTGAATAAATAGTAAATATTAGCAAAGTCTTATATTGAAACTAAGAAATCATTCTTACACCTTTGCTAATGTGATTTTTTTAATAATAAGTGGCATATCAAAGGATAAAACTGAAATACACAAGGCTCAGAGCATAAACCTACATCAGATCACAGTATGCTAGGGATTGGAAGGGACCTCAAAAGATCATCATCAGATGTTAGGAGGGGGAAATGAATAGATCTTTCTATATTTCTTCTCATATCATTAACAACATCATATTGCAAAATTTCCCCTGGAATAATGTTCATATTCAGAAGAACAGGAAATCTTATAAATAATTTAAAGATTTTTCCCTCACACCAAGCAAAATAGCTGATCAGAAATTAATTTTACACTTTCAGAACCATTTTTGTTTGACCATACTATGCAGTGGTTGAAGATCTCTTCTATGAATTCAATTTGGAGAGGTGTAGAAATGTCCTAACATAAGCCACATCTGCAACCTTCTATATTGACAGGAATCCAGGGCAACTGATGCTCTCTTTACAGACGGTTTACAGCAGTTCACCTCTATTTCAGTGATAGCAATAGTAACTGAAGGTACAAGATAATAAAAATTATAAAATAAAAGTTATTATTATTTTTTTAAATCTTCCTTGGTTTCAATGGTATTTAAGTTGGGCTTAAAATGGGGTCAGAACCAGGCTGATAACTTTGACCTAAGTCCTGCAGTGCAATGCCCATCAGAAGTCTCTTGTACCTCCGTAGTATGCCTGAGAAATCAAGAACGGCTGAGGGTGCAAGGTGCTATTCACAAGGGTTTCATGTTCTTGTTGCAGAGGGCGTGAACTGGTTTTGGCAGTTGGTTCTGATTGATCCTTACATCTTCACAGCTTTGTTTTGTGCCACACTCTCTATAGATCCTCCAAATTAACTCTGAGGCCTCAGGAGCAACTTTTTGGGTCTGTCTCACTGGTTCTTTAACACTCTCTCTTTCTTCTTCCTTTCCCACTTCCTTCCTCACCCTGTTCTAAAGGAAGTTCTGCTCATGAAGAAAATTGATAATTAGCCATTTAATCTATATGACATATAAACTTCAAAAAGATAATTTTTAAGATAAGTGACTGAAATAATTTCACACACTCAATTTACACCCATAACTATTCAATTATGCCCATCTCTTTCTCATAAAGGCCCTTAATATCTTAATCTCTTGTTTTATTTCTTCATAGGTCTTCATAACTTCCTCTTGCAAGACACAAATTATATGTAGTTAAAATTTACTTTCCTAAGTGCTCAGACCTTCACGCCCCTGCCCAAGTACTGGGTCATTCAGTAGAAACTAGAGGTTGGAGTCTCTTACCATACACGTTAAGGGTTGTCTCTGCCCTGTCTCAGGCATCAAACAGTGAGATGTCTAAATATGACTACATAAAACTACCCTTCTCATGGCCATGTTCAGGAGGAGATTCATTTCATCTTAAAAGAGGAGTGAGAGAGGACAGGTGATTTGTCCTGTGAAGGTGTCAGTAACATCTCCACTTCCACCCTTCGTGACACTCATCTGGTTTACTATGTCTCACATTCCCACCCTCAGAGGAAATCAGCAGTATTTAGACTGCTATCAAACTGTAAGACTGTGGCTCCTGGTAGACATGTGTAGCACCCAGCACAGCAAGGTCCTCACATCTGGCCCTTCTAGGCACTGCTGTAACCCTACTAACAAAATGCTTATTACACCGACAGAAGACAATCCTGATGTCTGCTTTCAGGGACAAGGCATTCTGGACTGCAATGAGAGTTTTGTCCAAGTAAAGTCTGCAGGATTCAGCCAAAAAAATGAGGCTAGAAGCTCTCATAACTGTATCCTAATGAACCTGAGAGAGGATAATATTCTGACAGCAGGGAGGAGAGAGAAAGATTAAAGGGCAAAGAGAAGTGAAGAGGGTAGAACAGCACAGCGTGCAAACAGATTAATATGCTCAATGGAACAGTTAAACCAATGTAAATGAAAATGCCCCTTTGAGTGGTATCATGCACTAATGTACATCATGGTACCTTCTGTTCTACTGCATGCCCTCTCTTTTATTGTCCCGCCAACAAATCCTGGTTTTATTCTCAAACTCCTCCTGACACAAAAGCCTCTGGCAGATTTTCAGACCCTGGTTCCTTCCAAAGCAAAACCACACCATTCTCCCATTACCTCTTCTCCCAGATTCTACGTTTCAGTCTCTGGAGGCATCTCCTTTGCTCAGGGTCTGCAGAAAATATCCATATGTGGGGATGAAGCTTTAGGGGAGAAAGGAGGCAAACACTTGCAGAATCACCACTGTCTTTCAGCAAAAGATTAGTCTTAGCTCAACTTTTATGTAAAGCCCTAAACTTTGAACAATTCTTATAAAATTCAATGGAAAAGAAGTTTCATAGACACTGCGTATGCCCTCAGCTGCTCACACATGAGCCACATCCAATCAGGAAGCCACAAAGCTGAAGTTAACACAAAATTTGTTAACACATGGCCCAGGCAGTAATTGGACATATTCAAAGTCTGTTAAATATGAATATACCACCCCTGGTTTAGGAAGCCCTTAAGTTTGTATTTACATAAGTTCTTAAGGAAGGCTCATTATGTTCTTATTCTGTATTTGTACTTATCCTCAGGTCTAGTAAAAAAAAAGACTATTGAGTTAGCTCCACACATGCTCCAACTCTTTGTAGCCTCTCTTTTCTTTTTCGTTTTTAAAGTCAAGTGCAAGATAGTAAGCCCGCTTAATATACGTATAGTCATTTAGGTCTAACTCAATGATAACATGACTGCATTGTTTCTGGAGCACAAGCAAAACTTCTCTGCATTGGCCTCAACAAGACAAGGTAGGAATATCCCACATTAGCATGAGCTGCCTAGTTTTGTTTGCGTGTTATCTTTTGTTTGTTTGCTCATGAACACTCTAAGTAGCAGCTGTTTAGCCTTCCTCTCCCTTGCCAATAAAACAAACAAAAAACTGGTCTTCCGACCACTGGAAATCGACTTTTCAAAGGATTTTTAAGTATTCTGGCAGTCGGCCACAATTTGGCTAGTCTGACATCATGGCACAAGTACTGTGAGAAACAAGTGCAGTCTGTAATTTGATTTCAACTCCTGACATTTTCAGCAGCCACCTACTCAAGTGGTATACAAAAAATATTACAATTAAAAACCCAGGTGAAAATTAGATTTGTTATTCCATGATACTTTTTTATTATTATTTCAGCTTACTTCTGTTCTGAAACTGAAAGAAAAGCAAAATGGTGTTATAAACTGTTTTATTAAGGGAAATATGTCATAAAATGAAGACGTTATAAATTTTGTTGCAGAACTGCTAGAATAAAATTTTTTAATCTTACTAAAATCATTGATTTAATTTTTAAATGCATTTTTTTCAAAATTCTCTGATTTATATGGATGTCGTGGTTTAACCCCAGCTGGCAACTAAGCACCAACACAGCCACCCACTCACTCTCCCCCAGTGGGATAGGGGAAGAGAATCGGAAGGGTAAACGTAAGAAAACTCATGGGTTGAGATAAAAAAAAGTTTAATAATTTATAATAATAAAAATAATAGTAACAACAACAACAACAATAAAAAATCAAATTGTTATCATTCTAAAAGGTAATGAAAAGGAAAATAACAAAGAGAGAGAAACAAACCCCGAGAAAAATAAGTGATGCAAATGAAAACAATTGCTCATCATACAGCCACTCACTCACTCCCCCTCCCCCTCCCGGTGGGATGGGGGAGAGAATCAAAAGAGTAAAAGTGAGAAAAGTTGGGGTTTGAGATAAGGACAGGTTAATAGGAAAAGCAAAAGCCATGTGCACAAGCAAAGCAAAATACGGATTTCATTCACCACTTCCCATAGGCAGGCAGGTGTTCAGTCAGAAAAGCAGGCATTCATCACACCTAAAGGTTAATTGGGAAGACAAATGCCATCACTCCAAAGATCCCCCCCTCCCTTCTTCTTCCTCCAGCTTTTATCACTGATCATGATGTCACATGGCACAGGATATCCCTTTGGTGAGTTGGGGTCAGCTGTCCTGGCTGTGTCCCCTCC
The DNA here is from genome assembly GCF_965231255.1 of Vanellus vanellus. NCBI lineage: Eukaryota > Metazoa > Chordata > Aves > Charadriiformes > Charadriidae > Vanellus > Vanellus vanellus. The sequence goes on along the minus strand of NC_138908.1, from coordinate 81,395,667 downwards.
CAACTCCTCGTGCACCCCCAGCCTACTCGCTGGTGGGGTGGTGTGAGGAGCAGAAAAGGCCTTGGCGCTGTGTAAGCACTGCTCAGCAGTAACTAAAACATCTCTGTATTATCAACAGTGTTTCCAGAACAAATAAAAACATCACCCCATACTAGTTACTCTGAAGAAAGTTAACTCTATCCCAACCCAAACCAGCACAATGGAAAAAAGTAATTTGTGGAAACTGCATCCGAATGCAGTTTTTTTTGGACCCAGTCCAAAAGTAAAGCTTCGTTTCTCTCATTTGTTTAACCTATCTCAGGTGGAGTCTGTAAACATTAACAAAGTCAGAAAAAAATTACTACAAAGCTAAGTACCATCTCAAGATTTTTAACCCCAAACAGCACAAAAGTATTGGACTAAACTTTGGATAAGAATCACAACATATACCTGAACAGAGAAAAATCTCTGAACCTGTGGAAATTTCCCCTTTGATATTTAATTCTATCTCAAATAAAGTATACAGTATGCTCAGTGCTGACGACAATGGAGAGCTTTGTCAAAGGGAACAAGAAATAATCCAAAGTCTTATTCTCTAATGAATCTGATGCCTGCTCTAAAAAGTTAATGAAAAGTCTCTCCATCAAATTCCACGGGCTTTGGATCAAGCCCCAGATAAGCTGTTCAGTGAGAGCAACTAAAATAAATTGGGAAAAGGTTCTCTACTTTATGAAGTCATTTTAAGGGAGGTAATGGAACAGCTGTTGCATACATAAAACACACACGTCCCTTCAGAAATGCAGTTGGGCAGAGCCTTGCTGCACAGCACGAGACACGGGCATCACCCGACAGCTTCTCTGGCTGAACAGACCACTAGCCTGAGCGCTAACCTCGCAATGACTCCCTAAATCCCTCTGGCCCCTTAAAGGGAAAAACAGCTTCATTAGTTCCTCACATAAACAGCCAGAACATAAACACAACATGCTCCATTAAAATGGCCAAATTAAGCAAGTAGAGAACCTTTTTCTATATCGTGTCAGCTTTACTTGCTTCATTTTGGTTTTTGTTTTCCTTTTCTTTCCCCATTTTGGTTTGCATAGTCTCATTTTCAGGGCGTCCAGGTGGATGCAGCTGTGTTTCAAGGACTTTTTTCTTTCTCCTGGCTGAATTCTAAAGTGAGCATGTGGAGACCAAAAAATGGTACATCAAATACTGTACATATAAATTATTGCTGCTCTTTGAGTGGTTATGCTGATAAAGCCATATCAGGATTTGTCCCTTTTTGTGTTACCTGCTTGCAAAAAATTCTCCCTCCCCGTTGATTTCACAGCATAAAACCTGATGAAAAGTTCACTAGATCATTTAGCTTTTTTTCTAATAGTTTATAATTTCTCATCAAGGTGTTTGAATGTGTTTCAGGCAAAATACAATGGAACCTTGTAAGACCTAGTTCTTCTCTGAATCTTTAGCAATTTTTTTTTTTTGTTGGTTACATATGCATTTACCTTTTGCATGTTTATGGATGTATGTACTGCTACAGTGTTATAAAGACTGTAAGAGTAAAAGAACAGAAAGGGCAAATAGCGTTGTCTATGGCTACTCATCTATCACTATCATCTATGGTTGAACAGAAAGGGCAAATAACATTGTCTATGGCTACTCATCTATCATCTTTCTTTCATCTTTTAATTTTTTTTCATCTTCTTTACTAAATCATGCTAATCATGCTATGTCCTCAATGTTGCTTTTTTTTTTTTTTTTTTTTTTCCATCTGGAAGTAGGATTCCAAAGATGTTAACAAATAAAAATCACTGCCGGTTAATTTATACTTTTTAAGCTATAAGTTCTCCTACTTAGACCAAAGTTCCCCAGGAAATTCGATCTACCCAGTGGAAGAGTGACTTGTATTTCTACCACTGTTCATTGATTTATGTTCCTTTTTCAGGCCAAACCGCTATAAGGACTCTTATTTATTGCTAGTCTTGCCTGTTACCTTTCTCTGGTCCAGACTTTTCCAATTCAGCTAAGATCTGTGTTAAGAAAGTATGTTTCAACTTATTTTGTAAGACACTGTTTAATATTGTGGGGTACAGTTTGAGACATTGCGTATTAGCTAACATTAATGAACCTGTAATCAAGTTGTATTTTCTAGATGAACAATCTGAGGAAACAGAAGATGTACTGAATAGAAGACAACCAGACTCTTATAAAATAAAGTTCTTTCAATACTCTAAAAAAAGATGTCAGAACTAGAGTATGAGCCTTTTGGAGAAACGGAAAATCCTGAGATGCTACATACGCTGACTAAAGAGGAAAGTATTCTCAGAATCAGCCATAGGACAGACAGCAGGCTTTTGCCATTTTTATAAATTTGCTTATGCCTTGTGCTGTCTGAACTAAGGAGGATTGGACCGGAATTAGAAAATCAGTACACATGGTCATAGAGTTTATTCAATTCCAATAATCAAGAGTATATGCCGTCTAGAAATTGGTCCAAAAGCATAGAATCATAGAATCATAGAATCATAGAATCATAGAATGATAGAATGGTTTGGGTTGGAAAGGACCTCGAAGATCATCTAGTTCTGACCCAGCAGCCATGGGCAGGGACACCTTCCACCAGACCAGGTCCCACCCAACCCGACCTTGAACACTTCCAGGGATGGGGCATCCACAACTTCTCTGGGCAACCTGTTCCAGTGCCTTACCACCCTGAGAGTAAAGAATTTCTTCCTAATATCTAATCTAAATCTACCCTCTTCCAGTTTAAAACTGTTACCCTTCTTCCTATCCCTACACTCCCTGTTAAAGAGTCCCTCCCCATCTTTCCTGTAGGCCTTGTTAAGTACTGGAATGGGCTAATAGGTCTCCCTGGAGCCTTCTCTTCTCCAGGCTGAACAACCCCAACTGTCTCAGCCTGTCTTCTTAGAAGAGGTGCTCCAGCAGTAAAATGATATATCCTCTAGGGTAACTCTTTTTTGGTTGTGTAAAAACCTTTTACACTGTTACTAACAACAATAAGCATTTGATGATGTTCTTAGACTCCGGGGGTATGCTGCTGACTCTCTGAATTTGGTTTCTTTGTGTCGTTCACTGTAGGTATTGCAAATCAACTGGTTTATTCTTACCTCTAACTGATTCGTGCTGCAACTTTTTCACATTCTCCAGGGGGTTGTTTAATATTTGAGGTAAGTAAATAAATCATCAATTCTAATATCTAAGTAGCAGGTGCCAGTGAAGCCCCGATTTGGACAACATGACCTACACTGCCTATTGTCAGTGGGTTTATAGGGGAAAAAGAAAGGAAAGCCAATTAAGATTCATTGAGCTTCACAGATTTATTCGTAGTTGCAATACTATTTTTTAACCACTTTTTTTTTTTTAATCCAAAATGCTTTTTTCATGCTCTTTTTTCCTTTCCTGGCCCGCTTGCTCATACTCCACTGAAAAATATTGCTGCTGATCTTTTTTTTTTTGTTCTTTTTTTAATCTTTAATGTGAAAGCTTTTGGAAAGCTGCTTTCTAACTTATTATGAGAGGAAGAAATGATCTGTTTAAAAAAAATATATATTTTTTTTTATTTTTATTTTTAAGACCTAGCCTTAATGGACAATTTAAGTTAGAGAAAAGAAACAGATGCAAACGAAACACATTGATTGATCTGAGTTGATTATCATTTTGATTGACTCATCAGACCTTTCTTGTCCTATATGAAGTGGGGAAAAGTCAAAGTCTGAAATATTTGTGGGAAATAAAGAACAATATTTCAGCTACTCATAATAATAGTAACAACAACAACAACAAAAACAATAATAGCAACAATATTAAATGCATTAAGAACTTCATTCAACATTATGTCTTGAAAATTCTTAAAAGATTAAACATCTAACCTGCAAGTAAAATACGTTCTCTGTCACAACGGACTTACGATGTTATAAGGATTTATCTTTATATAAAATCTAACTTAAAAAAAAAATTATGGAACAATTTCTATTCAAAAATTATATTAGTCCATATATGAAGTTTATCAATAAATTAAGATGAATATCCATTACAATCCATTAACTGGAAAATACTGTTTCTGTTCATGTCATGAAAATACCTTTTTTTCAACATGCACAAAAGTTCTGTTTAGAACTAAAGTAATTCTCACAATGATACATGATGTGAGCAAAAGGTACAAAATCAAAGTATGGCCTACATTCCTTTAGGCATCATCCTTGACTGTTTGCAATAAGAAATAGCACTTTCTCTGAAGAACTCATTTGAAACAGAAAGGACTGAACAGTTTAGTGGACTTCTATGGTGAGTGACTATAAGAGTGGACAAGGGAAGAGCTACAGATGTCATCTTTCTGGATTTCTGTAAGGCCTTTGACATGGTCTCTCACAACATCCTTCTCTCTAAACTGGAGAGATATGGATTTGATGGGTGGACTGTTTAGTGGATGCAGAATTGGTTGGATGGTCCCATCCAGAGGGTAGGGGTCAACAGCTCAATATCCAGATGGAGATCGGTGATGAGTGGTGTCCCTCAGGGGCCTGCACTGGTACCAGTACTGTTTAATATCTTCAGCAACAACATAGACAGTGGGATTGAGTGCACCTTCAGTAAATTTACAGATTACACAAAGATGAGTGATGTGGTTGACACAGCTGAAGGATGGGATGCCATCCAGAGGCACCTGAACAAGCTCAAAAAGTGGGCCCATATGAACATCATGAGGTTCAACAGGGCCAAGTACAAGGTCCTGCACCTGGGTCAGGGTAATCCCTGGTATCAATACAGGCTGAGAGATCACAGAACTGAGAGAAGCTCTGCTGAGAAGGACTTGGGGGTGTTGATGAATGAGAAACTCAATGTGACTTGGTAATGTTTGTTTACAGCCCAGGAAGACAACCGTATCCTGGGCTACACCACAAGAAGTGTGGCCAACAGGCCAAGGGAGGTGATCCCGCCCCTCTACTCTGCTGTGGTGAGACCCCACCTGGACTACTGCATCCAGCTCTGGAGCCCTCAGCACAGGAAAGACGTGGATCTGTTGGAGCGGGTGCAGAGGAGGGCCAGAAAAATGGTCACAAGGCTGGAGCACTTCTCCTATGAAAAGGGGCTGCAAGAGTTAAGATTATTCAGCCTGGAGAAGAGAAGGCTCTGGGGAGACCTTATTGTGGCATTCCAGTACGTAAAGGGGGCTTATAAGAAAGACGGAGGCAAACCTTTTAGCAGGGTCTGTTATGATAGGACAAGGGGTAATTGTTTTAAACTAAAAGGAGGTAGATTTGGACCAGATTTAAGGAAGAATTTTTTTACGATGAGGGTGGTGAAACACTGGCCCAGGACTCCCAGAGCGGTGGTAGATGTCCCATCACTTGAAATATTCAAGGTCACGTTGGATGGGGCTCTGAGCAACCTGTTGTAGTTGGAGATGTCCCTGCTCATTGCAGGGGATTGGACTAGATGACCTTTAAAGGTCTGTTCCAACCCAAATCATTCTATGATTGGCGGTCCAAGAAAATCTTTCATACAGAGGTGTAAAGTTACATGTTGGCAAAGAGAAACATGGCACACCTATGGCTGTGGTTCTGGTTTCTATCAATTTTGCCAATTATCTTCTTCTGTGTCACCTGTTGGTCTCACAGACTTTTTAATTTCTTGTCATTTAGGTATGTCAGTGAAGTACTTGAGAGAAGAGGACAGTTGCTATTGGTGTCTGTCTAGTTAAAGCTCTAAATTGTGTTACTGTTATTAGATACTTCTAAAAGTATCTAAGAAGTATCTTCTATCTTTCTCCCAGGTAAAGGAAAATGCTTAAGTATCTCATCTGAATGTCAGAATTTAACTAAAGTTAATCCAGGCATTGATCAAACCATATAAATAAATCATGATTACAAACCCCATCTGCACTTTTAAGAGACATAATGCAGACACGTACACTGTTCACCGAATGTGTTTTTGTCTCCATATTAATTTGCTGCAATATGAAATCTTTGCATAGCTGTAATCTCTAATATATAGAACTGAGTGAGATTGTACATAGTGACTTCTCTTTACTTCATTTTTGTCTGCAAATAAGGAGTTCTTAATGTCTGTTGCAGAAGGTCTTCCATCCCTGTTGTGATTTATGGCTAGCAAACTGCTGGGGACAATTCCAGTTGGTGGGTAAGAAACACCATCTCGTTTATCTTTATATCATATCTGTTGCAAATTAAACTAAAAACATAGAGTTTGCACACTAAAATGGTTACACTGCAGAGCAATGTGCCTATAAAACAGCATGCTAACAAGCACGACATGATAAATGCAATGCAATAAACTTCTATAATTTCAGATTCTCCCAGAGGCAGATGCCAAGGCTATCACCTGTTGAGCTTCACTTGGTGACAGCATCATGATATCTCCAAGAAAGTGTTCACTGGGCTTGCTTTATAAGAAGTGAGTGGTTACCAGCACACACTCAGTTAACGTCACACATGCTGCAACTGAGATAAGATTTGTATTTCAAACATCCAAATGCACAAACAGTGGTAGTTTGCTTGCGAGGTTATGGGTGCTCCTGAACAGGAATGACCTGCTTTCTTCAGCAGATGGCAGTGGTACAGATACATGATAAAAGCTCGACTTCAAAAGCTGTTTGTAAAATAAAGCTGCTTTCTTTGTGTACTATCACTATTGTAAGTGTACCACGTGAACACCTACTAGTCAGATGTTAAACCTTATCCCCGCCTCCAATAGTGACATCATTCACATGTGTACAACAACTTTGTGTAAAAAAAAAAAAAAAAAACAAACAAAAAAGTGAACCCCAAAAGACGCCTTACTGATCAATGTTACTTTATTTTTATGTGCCAGTAAACACTTATTAGCATTAGCTATCCAGCTGTATATGCAGATATATTTTTCCTCATAAGGTGTCCCATGGTACTACCCAGAAGGTTTTACATCAACATAATGATTTTCTTCAGGAAGATATTGGTAGAGTGCAGTTTTTGGAAGGGGGAGGAAGCAAGAAATTTCTCAATGATTTATTTGTCTTGCATAAAACGTGGCTGTTTCAGACCACACAAACAAACAGTAATTTGATTCAAACTTGCATTTTAGTTGACTATTTTTATTTTTAAAGTATCAGAAATATTAAAATGGTCCCTTCAGCATACCTGAAATTACAGAATCATAGAATGGTTTGGGTTAGAAGGGAACTTAAAGATCATCTCATTTCAACCCCCCTGCCATGGGCAGGGACACATCCCACCAGCCCAGGTTGCTCTGAGCCCCATCCAGCCTGACCTTGAACAGTCCCAGGGATGGAGCCTCAACAACTTCTCTAGGCAGCCTGTTTTCATGTTTCACCATCCTCATAGTGAAAAATTTCTTCCTAATATCTAATCTAAATCTACCCTCTTCCAGTTTGAAGCCACTACCCCTCATCCTATCGCTACATGCCCTTGGAAAAGGTCCCTCTTTAACTTTCTTGTAGGCCCCCTTCAGATACTGGAAGGCTGCTATTAGGTCTCCCCTGGAGCCTTCTCTTCTCCAGGCTGAAAAATCCCAGCTTTCTCAGACTGTCTTCATGGGAGAGGTGCTCCATCCCTCTGATCATCTTCATGGCCCACCTCTGGACCCACTCCAGCAAGTCCAGGTCCTTCTTGTGCTGAGGACTACAAAGCTGGACACAGTACCTGAGTCATTACTTCTGAAGGAGGGGGAGACAAGAAGAGAGGTGTGTTCCCAAATAGACTCAGAAGTGAGTCAGAAAAATGAAGTCCAGCCCTTGGTGATCCTACTCTTCTTAGATGCAAGAAAATTGGATTCTAATTCCACTACCTGGTTCAGCACAACAAATGGTGTCTGCTTCTCCTCCAGTGAGTGCTCTAGCCCCAGAGCTATGAAAATACAGTTGTGTATTCAATCTGGCCTGGTAAATATTTCATTATTTATACATAGATGTTGAATACACGGTGTGCATCATGCACCTTAGACGCAGGTGAGAAGCAAAGGGAGGGTCCTCACATGATTCACCTGAGTTACTGCAGCACAATATTAGAACCTCAGATTTATACCTTCTACACTCCCTTAAAACATCCCGAGGCATTCAGAGTCTCCTGCCTTTAGGATTTCTGCCCTTTGCACTCATCATAAGAAATAGAACAGTAGATCTCTAGAGCAAAAATTGTATGTATCTCAGGGAAAAGCAAAGCTAAAACCAAAAAAAAGTTGCAATGGTGATTCATACAACTAATTCATAGTTGTAATGGTTAGATTACATTCTGCTTTTTTTTTTTTTTATTTAAAATACTTTGTGTTAATATTTACTTATGTGACAAACTATTGTGATTCTGAGAGATGGGAAGTTCCTAGGTGTAAAAAAACAACTATTACTCCAGTTTTTGACAAAGCTCAGATGCATATTATGGGAAATGGTAAATAGCTCAGAGGTTTAAATGTCAGGGGATACATTTAATAGTACTGAACATATTCCTGAAATTTGTAGCTGCATTTTTTACTTTGGCATTTATTTTTCAAGTGTTCAGGTATTGAAAGGGCTTTTGTCTTTCCTTGCTATACTTCACATAGCTGGTTTGTATCTAAAGTCATCTTCCTTAGTCTACAGTAACAAATTTAACTAACTAACTTTGAGAAAGTTTTGCTTTAGGTTTCAATCATGATAATTGCTGGCCTAATTATAAAAAAATAGAAACATCTATGGTGACGGCTTATAAACATAAATGTTCCCTTCAAGCAACTATAAGTAAGGAAAGAAAAAAAAAATATCTTAACATCTCATATTGATTGCTGGGTCTTGAAACTGTGAAATATGAATGAGCAGCCTTTGAACAGAGTAAGATACTAGATACCTTTGATCAAATCCGGAATGCATTTCTGCACCGCTACTCACTAAAAAGAACAAATAGAGGATAACCCTCAGATGATCAACCCTGTATCCACAAGGGCTTCTGCTGTGTAGCCTAAAAACTAAATGTATATTGACCAAATGACAGGTTTCAGAAGATAAGATCATTGTTTGTGATTCATTCAAGGAAGTAAAGAACAGAAAAAGACAAGCTTATTCCAAAGGGACTGACTCACAATTAACAGGAGGAAATTAAGCAGAGAAATTTTACACCGGACATCAGAAAATATTTAATTATGGAGAGATCTGTCATATTGTGGAAGACTCAGTAAGATTAAACTGAAGAAATCCCATTGTTTCCATAAAACTGGATGTGGTAGGGTGATCGTGAATACAATAAACTTATAGGGTATAGTGGATAGAGGAAATTGCTAGAGAAAATGGAATTTTCAGTTTTAGATAATAATACTAAAATTAAAAAAAAAATCCAAAACAAACAAAAAACCCAAAAAATCAACAACAACAAAAAAAAACAAAACAAAAAAAACCCAAAACAAAACAAAACAAAAAAACCCAAAGTCAAAAACCCCCAAACAAACAAAAAAGAACCAAACCCCAGAAATTACAGCTGTATTGCCTTAGAGGAATTTGTATATTGTGGGAATCCATTTTCCCTTTTAGCTTTTTGACTAGGTATGTTTACCATTATGTATGTCTAACCCTTCTTCTTTTGTGATGCCACAAAGACAGTATGGAAAACACCCAGCTGAGATGTGATGCAGAAGAAATGGAATTACTGATGTCAGCAGTTCATGAAGCTGCATGGAGGTATAGCATAAAGCCTGTGAATTACAGCTTGAGATCTCCATCTCCCAAATATAAAAAAAAAAAAAAAAATCAAGTGAATTTTAGCAAAAGCACTCAAAAGTGATTTGGAGGTTTGTGGGTTTTTTTTAGCAACTTTTTTTTTTTTTTTAATTAATGTTTGAAACAGTCCTTTATCTTGCACTTTTCTCTGGTCTTATGCTTAACCTTTCTATGTTGCTCTGTGTCCTGAAGTCATCAACATCAGTTTTCTCCAAGGAGAGGGGCTGGTGAGGAGGAGAGGGCTTAGAATGAGTCCTCCAGGTCCTGAGTCTTCCACTGGGAGGAACATGCTGCTGATGGTGGATATTTCTTCCACTCTGGTCTTCATTCTACTTGGATGCACTTGACAGAAACATATTTCTATAAATTTCCCCCCCCCCCCCCCCCCCAATCTACTTTATTTTCATTTGTATCCAGCTAATATTTGAATGCTGTACACTAATCTCCCCCAGCCCATTAACACAAAGAGTTATCATTTGTAACTTAGTGACTATAGAGGTCTGTTAGACTTTTATTGCATATGGAACTCACAAAATTCAAACAATCTGCATAATAGCCACTTCACCCAAAGACAGATACTATCAGAACAAAAGCAAGCTAAGAACATCTCAGGTCAGTACAAACGTGGACGAGGGCTGAGATCCTGCACTATCAGGTCCTTACAGCATCTGTGGCCTTTTCCTGGGCTAAAGGTATGTTGCAATATTTCCTTCAACAACCTTCCTTCAACACTAAATCAGTATAATTTAATATGAGCACTTAATATTACCCACAAACAAATGGCATATGAATTTCTCAGAGACGTCAGAATTTATATGTATTTCACACAATTAGCAATGACAGCATTCCAGAAAGGTTAGGGAAAGTGAAGAAAGTGAGATCATTAGGATGGACATGTTGCTGCTAGACTTCAAAAGGATTTAGGTCTAGTAGTGTTTTCTGGCTGTCGTTTCCATTAATAAAACTGTTTGGGGGAAGTCCACACAAGCTCAGTAAGTTATTCCTAGCCAAATCCTTAGTCTCCTTTGACACACTTGAAAGGTGTGGGCAGGAGTATCATCTCTCATTTCAGAAATGGAGATCAATTTAATCTCTTTAAAATGAGCCTGAATCACTCCAGTTTAGCGCATATTACCATTTGAAGCTCCAGCAAATATGGCAGTCAGAATTAACATCCACTATATTTTTCTCATCTGATTGTAAACTTCACAGCAAGAGAATAATACAGCAGTATTAGTTATTCTTTTAAGACCCTTTCCAAGTAGAAATTTGTGCCCAATTTGTATAACCTCTTTAATTAGGTGGTTATGCCACAGCATTTCTGTAAGCCAGTTTAAGTCTGTTCCATTCTTTCCCTCAGTTGAGGAAGCCTTGGTTCCTAACCCCAACAGCACCAGGAATACATTTAAGCAATACGTCACCTCCTGTTTCTTTGATTACTTTGAGAGATCATTGATTTCAAAGGAAGACTTTAGTGGAAGATTTTTTTAATGATATTGGACTTGGAAAGGAGTTTTAGCTGCCTATTATGTTGAAGAGAAATATAACCTGCAGAAGAGTTCTGAACCAGATTGCTTTTGCTTCTCTATGCACAAAATAATTTGCATTCTCCTCTTGGCAAGGCAAGAAACCAGACAGATTGATAGGAAAACAGGTTTCCTGGCTGATTGTTAAAGATGTTTCTTTGATTTGTGCAGAACAGCATGAAGCCAACACAGGATAAGTAATGCAACAATACAGAAGAAGGAAAGGGCAATTTCAAGGTGCTCAAAAATCTGGCTTTGGAGCTCTCATGGGGTTGCTCTCAGTGGATATTCACACTACATTTTAATTTCCTTAAAACATTTTTATCATTGAAAGCAAAAGAGAAGCTAAGAGAAAGCAATCAACAAATCTATTTTCAGGCCGAAATTACAGAACAGTCCTGGCATTTGTTTTTCAGACCTGGAGTGTTTTTTCTTATCTGAATGCAATGGTAGTTTCTTTTGATTTGATAGTTAATTGTCTCACAGAAAGGTACAATAACATCCCAGGACAGATTAGATGTTTAGTCTGAGCTAGACAGCCAGGCTCCCTCTAAAGCCAGCTGTGGGAGATTAGTGCCTCTGGAGGGAAATTCATCCCATTTTATGATGGGTATTTAAGAGGGAGATCTACAGAAAGTGATTCATCTTTGTTACATCTCTCCATTAACTATGGAGAGTCTAAGGGAATAGCTTAAATTAGACACTTCAAGACAGATAAAAGTAGAGGTGAGTCCCACTCCTTGTTACTATACGATGTATGCCCTCATCATTCACAAAGATTATGTTCAGCTGCAGATAAGGATTTGTTGGTGACTAGACTGGCCTTTATGTGGCATCTTTCCCACCAAACTCATCTACATCGAGGACCTGGCCTGCTGAACTCACTAGGACTTTTCAATTCATTACATTATTACAGAATTCACAGCGCTTACAAAGTTGTAGGAACAGGGTGTTCTGGTCAAAACCCAGTGTCAGGAATAAATTTTGCCTTACAAGTTCCAGGTTTTTTTCAGGTATCCTTGGTCTTCTCTTTTCACCTTTTAGTCTATATCAATATTAAAAAGCTTTTCCTCACAGTATTCAAGAAAGAAATATTCAGCATGAGTGCAGAATACAGGTTCCTTATTCCTGAATAAGGACATAAGAAACTACTTGGAAAATGGTGCAGGTAACAGAGTGCTGTGAACTGCTTAGATTGCAAAATTCTAAATTACTTTTCTTGGCATGCCTAACCAAAATCTTAGCCAACACAGAACATGTACTGATAAAGTCAATGACAAAGCTTGAAAAGAAAACAACTGAAAACACAGAAACAATTACTGCCCAACTGTCTTTGTTTAAGCTGCCATTTACTTATGAGCAATTGGATCTTATTATTTCTGCCAAATTTGTATTTTACTGCGGCCGGGAAAACAAGAAAAAACAAATCTCTGTTCTTGAATTTGAGACAGCTGGGCTCTACTGAAGTTGCTTCTGAGTTCCCAAGCAAGTAAGAATCAGTGTTCACATAGAAACTGCTTTCCTTGTTAGACAGTTAGGAGTCATACATTAATTTCCTGAAGAGAATAAGCTTTGTGTAATTACTTAGGGTTGTGAATCTATGATTGTGCTGTAATGCTGAACTGGAAATTAATTTCTTGCCATGCAAATCAATTTGTTTGTTGGAATGATCTCAAAATTTTTTACGAGGCTAAAGGCATTTAAGATATTTCTTCAAGGAGTGCTTAAACAACCATTCTGCTGAATGTACTGAGGATGGTATACTCATAAAATTGTGCAATATTTTAGGCTGAAAGTGACCTCTGGAGGTCATCTGTTGTGACATTCACTCAGAGGTGTGTGTGGGAGTCAGCTTCAAAGTTAGATCTTAGGCAGGTTTTGAATATCAGTTCTTTTTCTTTTTTCTCTTTTTTTTTTTTTTTTATTTTACTGCAAGGACACTGTAGGAAACCATACCAAAAGTCTTGCTAAAGATAAAGTACAGAATTTCCACTGCCCTCCAATGTCTACCAAGCCAGTCATCTCATCATAAATGTAACCTAATTCGTTAGGCACAATTTTCCCATGGTAAATCCAGGCTGGTCACTTCACATTCTTGTTCTTTCCATACTTGGACATGACTCAAAGAAGAGTTTCTTCACAGTCTTCCTAGTATTACACTAAAGATGTTATGGTCAAAATGGCCATAACCTAGTAAGTGCAGCTAAGAACTTACTGTTATTTTAAATCAAGCCCAGTCTTATCCAATTACAACAGTTATTATTATGCCAATAAGACTGACAGTAACGTTTCCATTTAATAGTACAGTTAAGACTGACACACAAACTTTAGAGTTTCTAAACCTTTCCTTAGTTTACCCTCAGATATTCTTGTAAAATCAACCAGTTGAGTTTTCCTGAATAATGGGAGTTTAAGGGGTTGCCAAATAATCAAGTTCCTCATAAGACAGTAATCCAGAGGAATGGAATGATGATTTTGGTTTCAACCCTTTTCATTTCGGGTTTTCTTGGGGATGTTTTTATAATCTTTCTAATAGTTTCCTTCTTGCTTTTTCTTCACTGATTCCTACCAAACTTAAATCAAATGAAATTAACTATTAGCTTAAGTTATTCATTGACTTTCCTCAGCCCCAATTAACATAAAGGATTAACATTTGTTACTCTGTGATTACAGAGATTGTCAGATCTTCACCATATGTAGTATTATAAGAGCTAAGATGAAACAATTTAGGCAATAGCTACTTGACAAAAAGACCTTTGTTAACAGCCAAAGCAAGCACTACCAGATCAGCACAAGGCCTATTGTCTTTTAGTAGTCACAGCAGAAATCTTATATACTGGGCTACACCAAGGAACACAATGAGTCTGGCAAGCTGTAGGTCTTGCCATTTTTGAAGATAAGCATGACAGTCTCCACATGTACATGACAGAATTTTCATTTTCTCTGGCAAAATTGTTTCCTAATTGTGTAAATAATATTAATTCATATAGGACCCAGAACTTGACTTGCCCATATTCCTGTATGAGATCATGGAGGTACTGAATCATCTTTTTGTACTTGTTTTCTGTACCTAATGAACATAATCTAAAGGAAGAGGATTGGAAATAAGAGGTGGAGAGAGAACTATTACTGTTTTTGTCTGCTGTCAGGGCCTTTAAATCTCAATTTCTAAGGGAGTTTCTCTAATTGCATAGAAAATCTGATGGTGGCAATAAACTGCAGTTTCCTGAGTGCTACCTCAGTAACTTAATTACAAAACTATTTTTATCTGAGTTTTTAAAAAATAATTGGGAAAAAAAAATGTTTTTTAAGATTTGAGTCTGTCACAAATAATTTTCCCCTATTTATATATATTTTGAGGTGTTGTTTTCTTCTTATTTATTGCTATTTATTTCATCCATCCCAATTTTTTTTTTTTCTATTCCCTTTTGTTGTTGTTGTTTTTTTTCCACTGACACACAATTTATTCCCCCTTGTACCAGTTAGATCCTTCATTCTGTGTTTCTCTCCTCTTGGCTTTTAAAAGACCCCCTCTTTTCGATGACAGAAAATTGTTATGTGGTTAGAAAGACTATCTGAGTCTTCTCACATTATGTCTTCAATGCATGAAAGCAAGCACCACTAAGCAGTTTGTTGAAATCAAAAGTGGAAGTGTTCAAGGCCAGGCTGGATGGAGCTTTGAGCAACCTGGTCTAGTAGGAGGTGTCCCTGTCCATGGCAGGGCAGTTGGAACTCGATGATCTTTAAGTTCCTTTCTAATCTAAACCATTCTGAGTCCGTGTCATGCATATTTTGAGAGCCTTCACTGAATTAAGTGTGAAGTCAGTCTATTTGGGCATACGTTGAAGCTTAGGAACTTTTTTTTGAGTCTGTTGCAATGTTGTGCAGGAAATTTCATGAACATATGATTTGTTATTATTATGACAGCTCATTAGGGTTGTCTGGAAAACAACATTTCATTTTATGAAAAAAGATTTTTTCAAAACCAGTTTTTGTTCTGATGCAGAATTGAAATTGGATCTGTTTGATTTCTTAATATCTAAGTGGAAGAAAAACAGTGAGATCAATGACCTTTAGCTGATTTTCTGTCTTCCTTATGCATATCCTGACATCTCAGCTAGTGCCTAGGTAAGCGTGACTCTGAGACCAGAGTTTAATACTGGACTTGGTAAAACTTCACCACTTTTGTCAAAATAAATGTTCTCACACACACAAAAAAGGTGAGTTTTGACAAATATGCATGGATATCTCTTAAATTTCTGTCTAGCTATTTAGCTCAATCTGCAGAGCTTTATAATAAACAAGAGTATATGTCTTAGCAGGATGAATCTTAGCAGGGTGCATTTGGTCCTACATTGAACTTAAGGTCTGGGTCTGTATGACTTGTTTGCTGAAGTCAGGTCACAAATAGCTGATTTGTGTCAGTCATGGCAGACTCTGAAACTATGGTCAAAAAGATGACCTAGGGGTTATGTTCCTGTAAATGTTTTTACTTAGATTTAATTGTGTGTGATAACTGTGTTGTATAAAGACAAAAGACTAATAACTATATATTCAGATTTCTCTTAAAAGCAGATTGACATTTTTATTTTCCAAGACAGAAGTAGCAGTGAAGGAATTAACTTTGTTCTTTTGCTGTAGTCCACCTTTCCCCCAAAAAACATCAACAAAAAGCAAGTGATCAACCCTCCCTGATATTATTCAAATACTTCTGAATAGATTTGATGTAGGTCATATTTCACTCTAAGGGCCAAGTGGGATCAGTTTCCCAGGCTGTTTATCACATTCATAATGCTATTCAAGCTGCAGAAAACTGCATCAGTTCTTCTAAAAAAAAAGAAAACAAATTAAAGCAATTGTATATTCTTCTAATGAGACCTGTTGTCTTCATTAACATTCCTGTGAGGCATTATACAAAACAAACTGAGCAATCCTGTTCTGTACAAACAACCTACTTTGGTCTGCCATCAAGTATCTTGCTTTAAGTCTTTGTACTATTCGCCATCTTCTCTGTTAGTTTTAGCTGTCTTTACATTGCGTATATAGTTAAGTGGTAGCACTGAATGTAGCATTTTGTCTGTGCGTTACTTTAGAAATAAGTATGTGTTAATATTAACCTAGGCATTCCAATTTACCACACGGCTGAACCAGGGTCTTGTTTCAAGGTCTCTCTCCTATGACCCACATAGATACCTTCCAAATGCCTTCCTTCATAGGTAAGTATATTAGTTTGTTACTGTGTTCTTGGCTCCAATATTAAAAAAATAATATAAAAAAATAGGCTTTCTAAAATACCTCAACTCTTCCTTACAGGGACACTGCCAAATTCCTAAATCCGTGAGGGTGACCACAGGAGATCGGACATCCTGCTCTAGGGAACAGTGAGCATTCACTACCTCAGGAGGAAATGGCAAAAGTGTACATGGAATTAAAATGTAATAAGTCCTAGATCAAGACATCTTCTTCTGAATCCTCATTATTTGCAGACTGGTTTATTATCTGAGTCAGAACAAACATTAATCCACTTTTTCTTCTTAAAAAACAACGACAACCCAACTCATTTTAAGTCATATAGTTGTCTGAAAAAATACAGAGAACTATACCTTCCAGAATACTGTATACTTTGAGCACCCTGCAAAGTTAGTGTCTGTACAATGCAGCAGTAAAGAATCATCAAATAATTTATTTTTTTCAGCATTGTTATTATAGCAGTTTTGTAAATGGAGAAACCAAGGCAGAGGTAAACAAGGTGAAATTAGGTGAAACATGGTAAGTCACAGCCAAAGCTATCCCACAGTTATAAGCCTTTTAACTTCAAGTCATCTGAGTCATGATTTCTCCTTTCTTCTTGAAACTCATCTGCAGATATAAAATCATGCAAAAAATTAAGGAGGAATAACTGAGGCATAGAACCAGGCAATGTATTTTTATTTAAAATTCATTTACTGTTTCTTTTGCCCCCCTTAAGGAGAATAACATTCACAAATTTTAAAATTACTGTGAAGGACAAAATGAAACAACAGAATTCAAACACTGGCGAATATCCATTTGGCACTTCAATAGATCTAATATTACTACCCGAGTAAAAAGAACCTCAGGGACTCCATTCTACTTTCACTTATGTCAGTAAATCTAGAGTAACTTCACTGCAACTGCTGCAGACAATAGTTATTCCTGATTTACACTTATGATGCTGAGAGAAAATGGGGCTTTAATTGATCAGCAAAACCTGTCTCGGTGTAGATTTTTCTCCAGAAGTCATCTTGCTGTAGTAATTTCAAGAAAAATAAATAATAAGATTCAAACACCACAGTAAGCGGTTAAGGAAATTATATATCAAGTAAGTTCCAAAAAGCCTGGAGAATTGCAAACAGAAGTTTTGCCTTACAGGTCTCATTCCTTATGTAGATTTAAATAATTCAATTGTTGAATAAATCTTCTATACTCTATTTATTCAAGCATTTTCAACTTTCATTTCCCAGCAGTCATGCTAAGAGTCATGAGGAGGAAAGGATATTTTTTGATCATTGACAAAAGCGATGGGAAAATAAGTAACATACCCAAGTTTCTGCGTATTGTATAGGAAAAGCGTAGATAATACTATGCTGCCTACAACTATCCTCAGTAAGAGTGGGATTGGGAAAAAAATAGTTTCTTCCCTAAACTTAAATAATTCATTGGTTGAATCACTGAATACATCTCAGGTTTTGTCATGCATTCACATATTTCCTGTGATACTTTCGCTGACAAGAAAATTTAAAACAAAACAAAAATATACCTAGCCTACTCTTAAAGAGGTAACAGATAAGAAACTCTTTGTAGTTTCAGAAAACTTATATCACACTGAAGAAGATTGCTGTCTTCTTCTTAGTAGTAACTTTTATGATAGTTGAAATGCAGAGGATTTTTTTTATATATTTTAAACAATTTTTCAGTCTTTTATCTGGAGTTCTTTGATCAAATATGAGCTACAGGGAATTCAGAAAAGCTTTTTTCACTTTCCATGTTCTCCTTCTGAAATCAAAGTGATGGGGTTATCATGTTGTCAAGTGCTATTGTTTGACAAAAGTAGGCACAATATTGACAAGGGTTGAATTGACCCTTATTCTCTTTAAAGTTTTGCATGTGGTTGTCTCTGTGGTTTTCTGGAGAAATGTTTCAAATCAATGGTTGCTGTGTTTGCATTCTTTAAAGCAATTATTGTCTTGATAATTACATGCACAGAATTGCCATACAATTGCCATAGGATCTGAACACTTAGAGCTCTTTCTAATTATCGTTGACTATACGTAGGTAAATGAGGACATGATACTCTGCAAATGCAGTCTACTCTGGGGCAGAAATTAAGTAATAAAGTAGGGCAACACAAATAATTTTACAATAGTTTTCTCAGCAAATAGTGCATTAGTTTCTGGGTTTGATAAGAAATGAGGTACAGCCTGGGAAGACCTAATTTCATGTAGTAATTCCACAGTGACTGTCCACTTGTCTCACAGATGTTTGATCTGCCTTCCTTGCCCAGCTTTCAGCACAACTCACCAAGAATGCTCTGTAAACTAAAATGCTAACCTGAGACAAGGCAAAAGTAGCTCTTCACTCCTATTACTTCCATTCATACTGTATAAATAACTAGGAAATATGTTCTAGGAACTAATTGTGTCATAAAAAGAGAAAGAATATCTGCAGTCGTTCCTTTTTTTAATCCCTAAATCATCTTAAATTACCAAGACCTTACATTTTATCTACATATTTCCCTTTCACATTTCTTCCAATTTTGGTATTGCATAAGACCTACATTTCACTTGACTCTCTTAACCAGGTAAATTGTTGGAATGAAAAATGGTCTTTACTCCCTGTGGAGCAGAGGAGTCCATCAGGAAGTGAAGAAAGAGAGGTAACTGTTTCCTGTGTGTCATCAAAAGTATAGCTGATTTTGTGTCATGTTACTTTACTAGGTACTGTAAGGGAAATGTTCTCTGAAGTCTTCATTCTCTGATTATTAAGAAGAAAATAAATGTTTTACCACTTATTAGCTGTGCAGACAACTTTTCATCCGAGGGAGATGAGGGCATTCAGGGGGAGGACGGGTGTAGGAAAGGCAGGTGGGCATCCTTCATGCCAGCATGCCAGCAGGATTTTCTTGAATTCGTAAGGGTAAATGGCCTGGCATCTTGACTTGACATGAGTTGTACAGCGCAGACCTATCTAAGAATGTCAAAGTACTAAAGCCCTTTGTCAAATATCTTCCTGCCATCTCCTCATCTGATTTGAAATCAGATCAGAGTTAGCAACGGTTCTGTTTGTTCATTACTACTGTCATAAATTCATTATAATGCCAGGTATGGTGTGAGGGTTGCGTCTCTGCAACCTCTCAAAACAGTATTAGACTTCACTTCTTCAAATGTTAGCTCTCCAAAGTTTTATTCTCTTTCTGGTATTAACTAAGGATTTTGTATGATGGAAAAAATACTGTTCTCAAATTGAAATAATAGAAAAGCACATGTAAAAAAAAAAACTTGTGAAATAAAGAGGAAAATATAAAAATGTATGTAAAACGAAGTGACATTTTTGGTTTATCATGACTTAATGTATTTCTGTTTCTCAAAGTAAAAAATTTGCTGGTTTTCCTCAGTAACTTACTAAAAGATAGATTTTCTCATAAAACACTGTTGTTAATGTTCACTTGGATCAAGAAAGCAGCTCTGATAGCGTCTGAAAACATTTGATTTTCCTCATCACTCCACACTGTAATTCATCATCACACTGAACGCTGGACCATATATTCCTGGCTATCTCAGATAAAAGTCTACTCATGAAAGTAATATTTCTTAAAGTAAAAGTTAACAGTTGGAAAAAATATCCAAACAGCCTGATATTGAAGAAAAAGAGCTGTGGGAATTGCATGTAGCCTAAAAAGACTTCAGAGTTCACTGTGATATTGTCTGAAGAAATTAAGTAATGATGACTTTTGTTTAAGGAACATTTGGTGAAAGAAAGAGGTAAAAAAGAAAAAGTATGATTTAAGTTTCTTTAAGTTTTGGGTTTATTTTTTTTCTGAAAATATTTCCTGAAATATCTTTAGAGAGAAAAAGAGGAGCACTTGCACACATGCATGCATAGAAGGATATATTCAAGGAGACTTTCTCTGCCTATTGAAGCTTTATTTTTGATTTTACATGTTTGAAGTTTCCATCCAGGAATGTTCTTGCTCTTCTTTTTTTTTTTTTTTTTTTTTTTTCTCAAGAGTTTGCAAAAGAAAAGAAAGGAAAAAAAAAAAGCTCTGCTGTGCGCATACATTTTTGCTATTTCTTGAGTTAGCTCAGGGTGGGAGGTGGAGCTTGCTCTTCCTTTTCTTTCATTAGTTGCTTTGAGATTCACATCTTTTGTTCTTCGAACTCTCTTATTTGAAATTCTTCTCTTTAAGTCAGCAGGGAGCAAGGGTTGATGAGCCCCGGCCTCAGCTACAGCCTTGGGGCAAAGAATCTTCTTTTTGAATAATAGTCTTACGGTTTTGTTTTATTTTATTTTTCCCTGAAACGTATCTTGGATATGTTGATTTGTAAAAGGCTCTTCTGAGGTTTGCACTTGTCCTGTTTTCTTTATAGTTTTCTGACTTTTATTTTTCCCTTACTGTGTTATAAGTTTATGGAATGCTTACATTTTTATTTATTTATTTATTTATTTTATTTTCAGAATCTCCATCATGTTTTTTCTATTAAGGTGGCTTTGATAGATATATATTTCCATTCTGCGTTTTACTTTTCTTAAACAGATGTAAGATCAAAGTAAACATTTGCCACCTGGCTTCCTAGATATTTAGTAAGAACAAATATTGAATATCATGGTGCATTTGGTTTTCATACATAAAGGATTTTTACTGGGACATTACATGCCACATTTCATTGTTTAAACCAACATTTAGAAAGATGCATACCATGTAAGTCTGGGAATTTTGTTAAGAGACAAGGTAAAATTTTTTGCAATGTTTTTGATTTATTCCTAGTTTTCATGTTTCCTCCTGTATAACCTAGTGCTTAAAGCACTTACTTAAGAATCGGTATCCCTGAACCTGAATGGCTTTAATTCTGCATCTTCTGTTACCCAAGGACAGGCTCAAATATACGTAAATTCATGACTCCTGTTGAGGCATTCCTGGCTACACACTGGCTCATCAATATTCATAGGGAGAAAGCATGAAAAAGAAAACATAATTTGGAAGCCTAATGCCTCTGATGCTCCACTGAGAGAAAGGAGGCCTGTGTTCTAATCCTTGTTTTCCTTATTTATCTCTTAAATTACCAGTCAAAGGGGAAATCTGGGTTTTTCTCATTTCGCACTGGTACTACCATTTCACTGTAGTATAACATTTCAGTCTTCATGACCAACATATTCATTCCTCACAGTTCCATGAAATTCTTTGTGTCTGCAAGGGCTGCACTAAAAGGTGTCTGGTATTCCTTTGTTGTGAAAAGCAGGGCCCTGCTTCTTGATTGGGGAAATTATCCCTTTCAAAAATGGTGTACTCAATCACAGTTAATCACACAGTTTGGTTTACTTATTTGAATTTGCTTTGGTCAGTAGAGTAGTTTGGATTTTGATATTAGTCATTCTGGGAAGCATGTGTGACATTTTGCAATAAGAGTCTATTGTTTACTACACATATTGATTCTTAAATGTTCCCCAACCAGTGTTAAAGATGCTGAAAGCACCCATAGTCACTGTTTGATTAATTTGTACATGCTTCTCTTTTCATTTTAATGTATGTTCCCTGTCTCTTGAGAAATGTCTCTGGCATATTCATTGTGACCTCCTGGTCTTTAACACAGATCTTTGGAATAAATACATTCAAAACCTTTTACCCTAATGTAAATGGACGCATCTTGCTCCCTTTCTGTTTTGGCCTGGGGGTAGGGGGGAACAGGCTCTATGTGCTTTTATCAGTCCAGTTCATTCCATTTCTAATAGAAAGCAGTATCTTCATAAAATCTGTTGTAATCATCATCTTCTCAGTAGTAGCAGAAGTGAGTCTCCAGATTTTGTTTCTAATACAACTAAGGTTTAAGAGAATGAAATGTTGCTACTGGTTTTATATTTCTTATTATTACTATTACCATTATTTTGCTTCTGTATTTTGTATTTCCTCTTCTTTCTACAGCCTTCCCCCTTCGTCCCAAAAAGAAACTTATGATCACGAGAAAGTCTCATACTCAGAAGAAAGTATTGAGACAGTTTAAAGTGTACAGCATGCCATTAAAAAAGTTCATAAAACTACTCAAAATCTGAGGAAAATCAGCAGGACTAACAAAAAAGACATAGTAGTTCTACATGAGAAAATGTTGAAACAGTCTAAGTGAAATATTGTGCAGGGATGTGTCATTCCAACAAATTTTTGTCAGGGAGAAAACCTCTTATTGCTTCATTTTGAATTCAGTTGTTTTCATAATCTTAAACTGTCTCATTTTGAAAAAGTAAAAATATTCCTTTTTACTTAACTTTTTGGAGTACTTTTGTTTAGATTTTTCTGTTATATTAGTGTTAATTGAAATAATATTTATAATATTCTAATCTAATTATTATATGCACTCAGTCTAATATTTTCTATTTTTATTATGTTACTATGACACTTCAGTATAAAATTCAAGCAGTCAATCAGTGCAAAATCTCAACATTTTGATCCTTTATTTCTTAAAAGGGATTGATAGTCTTCAGAGACAAAATTCCAAATGTCAACTTCTCTTTCTTCTTTGTGCCTTGATGTGAAATCAAAATCTATGTTGAAATGCCACAACTTCCTGTGAAATAGACATTATTTCATGAACAACTCAAAAGGTAGAACAGTTCACAAGGAAAGGCAGTGAACTAACTGTTGCTGGAAATCGATAGAAGCAAATCCGATATCTCTATAAAAAATATAGTTCATTGCAACTCCTGGGAGGAATTTATGGCTTGCGCCATAAATGGCACATGGGAGAGAATGTTCTCAAACTGGAGAACTATGAAGAGATTCTTTGGAGTGTTTCGGGGTTTGTTGTTTTGTGTTTGCTTTTTTTTTTTTTTTTTTTTTTTTTAATATATTGGAGGGGGTGGTGGTGGTGTATGTCCATACAAACCATCTAACCCCTCATCTGGCTTCTGACCTAGGCTATAGGTGCCTATGGAAAGAATTTGAGCTATATTGAAAGTAGGATGTTATTTTTCCCCTGCTGTATTTTCGGTTTCAGTGGTATTAGGACTCCATGTACCACAGATTTTATACAGCCTGCTATCAATAACATCTTAGGTCGAGTCCTGCTTGCTCATATGGGCAAGAATTTTTAAAAAGCAGCTTGCCACCTTCTTCAGCTAAGGATTTGCCTTGGTAGGCACAGCTGTGCCTGGTCCTTATGAGGCTCTCATAATTAATTTATGAACATCTACTTTATTCTATGTTAAACAGATTCTTCCTCATTACTTAGGTATAGTTGGCAACTTCTAGTCATGCATTAAGATCATCTCATGTAAATATAGCCATCTGGAAGCTAGGCATCCCGTTTTAAATAGTCATCTAGGTTCTGTCTGCAGTCAGCAGAAAGAGACATGAGGCACTTCCAGAGGACAATTTAGCCTGTTGCAAGATAAATGACTGATCATTGGAATGAATTTCTCTCTAGATATGCCTCTTTTGGGCTGAATAGGGAGCTCAGATAAACAAAATAACCTAGAGTCCCTGTTTTCACGTGGCTATCTTTAAGAAGAATCTCACCTTCTTTGTCAAGAGCAGCTTCTGTTGTGCAACTCTTTTCTTTCCACGCTTCACTAATGTGACGTTCGTGACCCAAGTCAGCAGGCACCGTACCTTCTTTTTGACATGTTAGCAAATAGAGACTACAGCTATGCTAGTAAATGAAATCAGAAGTGAAACACTTTCTGGTTCAGCCTATCTTGCACTCACAGATATTAATTTATCTCTCAAAACAAACCAGCTGCATCCAGACTATGCACTAGCCCAAAAATATACTAACTCCAGACTGTCAGAATGAAGTCTGACAGAGTAGCAGATAAACTAGACTCAACCTCACTTGACAATGTAATAGTGGTTGATTGCAGATCATTTTTTTGTTGGCCTGTGCCTTGGCCTGATTAGTCAACGGGTATCGCATGTACCCGATAGTACAGGTCTTTCTGACATGGGGTTGTTGGGTGAGTAACCTTTTGTGCAAATTTATACAATATTTTTTGAATTCATTAGTGTACTGGAGAAAACTCTGAAGCTCCTCTCTGCTGTCATCTTTACAAGAAAGGCAGCAACACTGGGTAGCTTTCGTCTTGTGGCCACCGCTCACCCCGCTGTTTCTACTCATTGCACTCTTGCCTTGTGCTCCTTCCAGCTGTTTACCACCTTTACCTGTTGTCACCTGCCTTAAACTTCGTATCTACTTGGCAAGATTTAAAGAACAGGAACCTTTTTATTTTTGTGGGTGTGCTCTCTAATCCCTAACCAAATGTTCAAAGGTTATTCAACATTATTTATTGACAAAATGCTTTACAGAGACCCTAATAAAAATAAATAAATAAATAAATAAATAAATGCATTAAAACGAACAAGCAAAAAGGAGTGATTTTCACACAGGCTGCTTTGTAAATAATAGGATTTAGTTGGTTTGCTGTTTGTTTTTTTTTTTTTTTTATATTCATGCCATTTTTCAAGAGTTACTAAATATACACAAATTTTATTATTAATACTTAATTTTCAGTAGCTACCTGAAATTACAAGATTTGTCAGAAGTCTGTACTTGGTGAGATGAATGGGGTCTTCACACTTGCTAAAATGGGTTCAAGATACTGTTATAAAAAGGTGGAGATACTTTGCCTATGAGAATAGTGTCTATACACATCTCAGTAAAAGTCTTAATTTTTCTTTTACAGACCCAGTGATCGTATCCGTACATTCCTCCTCAAGGCAAGCTTTTTTTATTCATTGCTCGTTGCTTTGTACTTTTTTTTCCCTTTTCTTTTTAACTCATCTTTTATGAAACAACAGACTACTCTCCCAAGAATATCTGAAAGAAAGAGGACCCATGGGTCAGATGCACACCCTTGACTTTCGACAACAGAGTTCGTTAGAAAACCAGAGTAATTTGGTTAGATGGCCCAGTAGAGGGAATATTCAACCTTTAAATAAATACACAATAAAAATAGCACACTGTTACTATAGGGTTACTGGACTGTAGCATTAAATGAACTGAATAAAATTTTATGGCTTCTTAACATGCTGAGGTTTTGCAGTGTCGTCCATCTTGTAGCCTAACAACACTTCCCAGCCTGCTATCAGTGAAACTAATAGTGCGGATGGAAATTTTATGAAAAATGGGAAATCTACGTTGGTTTTATATTATGTCAGTGGAATGAATAAAGACCATATTTTGGCATTAATAGCTAATGGTGGAAAGTGCAGAGGGAGGGAGAAAGAAAGAACTGCTACATTTTCAGCTTTGAATTGATGTTTTTTAAAGAGTTGGCTGTAATTATGATATTTGAATGTCATTATCATTAAGCTGATAAATTATTTAGTAAGAAGGTGAACAACGTGAAAAGATCATTGGTGTATTCAAGCATCTTAGCTGTATTCCATAAGTCTCCTTGTGACTCCCAGACTGCTGTATTAATCACATGGATACCACAGATATGTTCTGTTATTATCTTTCACTGCAAGGTCAAAGTTTCGTACTAACATAACGTATGGGAAGGAGGGGGTGGGGGGAGAAGAAACCTCAAAATTATTAATCATATGGCAGAACAATGATAACAAAGGTTCTTTACTGACTTAAAATGGATGCCTTAATGCCTCTCAAGCAGAGATGTCATAATGACCTCCATATCAGACCTCCCTAGACAGCACAGATAGCACATAAAGCGGATGCACAAGAAGTCGCAAGTACAACAGTAACAGACCAGCACTCAGCTGAGTTCTGCTTCTAAGCAGCCAGAAGCACAAGTGTGGGAACATCCTTCAGAAAGACAGTGTCTGGATGGCTTTTGTTTTCATTAAAAAACAAAAACAAAAAACCAGGAAAAGTGTGTTGTTCCAACTTGTGGAGTAAGGAGAAGCAAATATGAGGTTTCTTAAGGAAAATCAGAGTTCAGTGCCCTTTCCAGGACTGATGTCAACCTCCTGAGCAAAAACGGCACAAGCACACTGTTTGATAATATATATATAAACATGCTACAAGTGAGGAACATATCCATATCTGATAAAACTCTGTATATGCGAAACATAAACCCAAATCTCATCAAAATCAGCTGTTTTAAGTATTCTCCTGACCTTATTGGTAATACATTTTTCCTAAAGGTTTTGCTTCTTGAATTAATTCTGAATGTTTCTTTAATATAATTATTTGCCAAACAGTTGGAATAAATAATTTTCAGGCCAATTTCTTTTAACTGAAAAGAAATCCCACTAGGTACTAATAAAATTACCAGCATCTTATGACCCCTAGTGTTGAGTCTTCAGTAGATCTTATATATTTTTTATACATATATATGACATCAACATCAAATTACAATAAGAATATTGCCAGTTTGCACCATGACAGAGTCAAAAGATCCATATTTTCTCTGTTAACCTTATGATACTACTTAAGAAGAACCTAAGAAGCCTTTACCAGACTTTTCTTAGTTTGAATGCTAAACAAATAATTTAAGAAGCCATGTATAATCCCTTTGCAGTGAAAAGAGGGAGAGGAAAAGAGGGACAGAGGAAGAAGATGAGAAGGAGAAATATGTTAAGAAAGAAAGAGAAAGAGGAAGAGAAAGGAAAAGAGAAAGACAGAAAGAGGGACAAAGAAGAAAGATAAGTCCAGAATATGACTTATTTTATTTGATGTATCAGTCATTGAATTGTCCTTTCCAGGTGTTTTGCTCATCAATAGCTATAGAGCAACATCCATAACAACTTTAAAGTAGCCAGATTATGAAATCAGTTGAAATAAACCTCATCTTTTGTAACTTGTTGTTGAACTCATCAATCATCAAATGGTCTTAGCCATGACGGCTTGTGAAAATTTTACCCTGTCCCTAAAATATCTTGAGTCAACATGAATTTTGGAAGAAACATTACTTATAATGGAATACATTTTTTAAAATAAAGCTTCCTTGAAATCAATATGATCTTCAAATATTTGCAATGAAGAATGTAATCTCTGAAGTCTTATTGAACTGTATTTTATGTCCTTGTTCACTGCAATATTTTGAAATCCGAATGAGAAAGGGTTTTTTTTGCTTATTTTTTCTTTTCCATTATTTTGCTAAATCTCTTTTTGAGAAGACTTGAAAAATGCAGAGAAACATTGTGAAATTCCTTCTTTAAGGCTGCAAATGTCATTCATATCAGGTCTTTAGAATTATTTCCCTTTCTCACTTCTCAAAAGAAATATCAGCTCAACGGTCTCTCTTTTACTTCTCATGCTTCTTCTGACTTTTATACTTAGACATTGACAGTATAATATAAACAAAAACAATGCACAATTTAAGTTAAATTTCAAAGCATTGATATTATTGTCTTGACTTCCATGTAGCATAACAGGCACGTAGGCTTTATTTTGGCCCAAGGAAAAAGAATGACTCAGCCTCAAAGAACACAAAAAGCAATGCTATTTTCCACATCAACAAAATTTATGCATAAAAGGTTAAAATATCACATGCAACATATTTCAGGATGTTTCTAAGACAGCTGGCACCATAGTAAAATAATTTATTCAGGAAAATGTCAATAGTTGCAATTATTTTCTTATTGCTATTCTTTTAAATACTTATGCAGTCACATTTAACTGTGTTTTATTTATTATTAAAAAAAAAAAGATGCTGCCTTGATAAGCTTATTTAGTTATCTGTAGTTCTTTATAAAATGCAAAATACGTTTCTGTTTTTTGTCTATATGAGCAAGATTACAACACAATTTAGAAATTTTTGACCCTGCCTTTAGTCAGGTAGATGAACTATATGACCTCTGGAAGTCTCTTCTAGTGTCATTTATAAGAATCCATGAATCCTAATCTTGACTTTTTTAGGATTAGTGACCTACAAGATGTAACTTAACACATATCAAGTCTTCAACCTTTCCCCAGCATTTCCCACTTTGCTAGTGCTCTGTTAATAATCCATTGCTTTTGTGAAGCTCTATCTCTATAAAATCCCCATCTCAGAAATGGAAAACATTTCTGGCACAGTAGTAAAGACAATGGAAAAAAAATATAGTAAAGGGTTAAATTTGCAAAGGGAAAAAGAGTCTTCATGTCATGCCACCAGCTGTGAACAAAATTCATTTGCCTCTCAAATATATCCTCTAGGGAAGATCCCAGGAGTGAAGTGTGAAATAGAAGGTTGTAAATGTCCCAGAGACCTCATCCAATTTTAGGGGTTGTTCAAAATCAGAAGTGAAAACTAAATAGTGCTAAAAAGAGAGTTAAAAAATTTTTTTTTTTTTTTTAACTCCCATTGTATATTAAGTGTTCAGGAGGCAAAAATCAGACAAAACCTGCTTCATGTTTAGTCTTGGCTCTCTTCTAAGTTTTCCTCTGTTCTCCATTCTCCTGTGGAGAACTCGGTTTGTTTTTTGCTCTCTTTTCCCTCCTCTACTTCAGCTGTTATCTCCCTGTGCCTCTTTCTTCACTCTCTGCTTAATTCACCAAAGCAGTTGTGCCTGCTTGATCTGATTGACTTTAACAGGATTTCTCAGAAGCTGTAAGTAAAGTATGTGGTCTCTGTCCCCTTGTTCCTCTTTCAGCCGAGTACTTTCTTATTAACTTTTAAATACTGCAAATCTCCAGGGCACTGAACCCCCTTAACTCTTTCTGACACAGATGGGAGCTGAGGACAACTGACATTTCATAGGATCTGCTCAGCGTTTCGCTGTATCAATACATAAATGCCTGATGGGTCAGATCCAAAGTCTGCTGAAGTCAATGGAAAAATCTCTCATTGACTCAAAGAGGCTTTGGATCAAACCCTATTTGTTTATCTGCCCTTCTGTGTTAACCTTTTATGTTTCTCATCTTTCCCTATCAATATCCTTTGCTAGAGGCAATCTTGGCAGGACTAAACACATGGTGAAAATTAATAAGGTAACCGCATTACTCAACATATCCAAAAAAAACCCCAAAGTTAGCTTGAGT
The DNA here is from genome assembly GCF_965231255.1 of Vanellus vanellus. Taxonomy (NCBI): domain Eukaryota; kingdom Metazoa; phylum Chordata; class Aves; order Charadriiformes; family Charadriidae; genus Vanellus; species Vanellus vanellus. The sequence continues at coordinate 81,366,298 of NC_138908.1, read as the reverse complement.
TTACTTCAAATGAGCAAAAGTTTATGGCTGGAGAGCAGAGCAGCATTCAAATTATCAGATTCAGTATATTGCATTTTTGTTTTTTTTTTTTTTTCACTGTCTTACCAAAAAATTAATTTGTGAAATTGCATGTGACTGAAGAGATCCAAAATGATCCAAAAGAGAATGGGAGAAGGTACAGGGGGAAGGAAGAAGCAGGAAAAGGGGGGAAAAAGCCCAAACAACAAACCCCCACACCTTGTTTGATTACGTTATTTTAATTTTGCATCCTTTCTTCCCTTTTATAAAACACATAACTCAGTGTGCAGATTCTCTGCAGTTTATAAAGAAAACATGAGATATGCTGATGCATAAAATATTGGGCCCAACATCACAGTATGTGCAAAATTCCATACAAAATTCAGATGTGCGGTGGAATAGGAATTCCTTATTTCTCGTCTAGATTAAAATGGGTGCATAATTTATCTGGTGCAAAATATATGCAATGCTCTTTCTTAATAATTTATATAGAAAAGATGTTTTGGCATTTGGTGTCAAGGACAACTCTTGCAAAAGGCTGACAGGAGAGCACATGCTAAGACTGGCATTTCCTATAAGCAAAGGACATCTCTTATTATCCCCCTCCCTCATTTTAATTAAAAAGACACAACACAAACATTATCAACAGTGTAAAAATTAAGTGGCTAAGCTTATCTAATCATTCATAATTTTCAAGACGCTTCCTTGGCATTACATAGAAATCCATAACCCTTAATATTAAATCTGTGTTATATATGAATCTGGAATGGAAACAGAATCTAGGAATCTAAGAAGTTTCCTTACGATTTAGGTATTTATTTAAAAAAAATAAATAAAACAAATAGAAAATGGGGAGAATAACAATCTACCCAAAGGTCGCATAGGTGCTTAAATAGCACAGTACTAAGCAAACATCTCATAACATTTTAAATGAAGATAAGATTACTCTTTTATTCAACAGGAGCAGAGGGAAGATGAAGTGAATGGGTTGAGGTCACTCAGGGAATTTGTGTCTGAGCCCTAAAACTCCCTGCCTATTAAAACATCTTGCCAATAACACACCCCTCATGATCCTATCAGTCACCACAGGCTCCATAAATAGTGTGTGTGTGGGGGGGGTGGGGGGTGGAGGGGACACTTCAAAATGTGATCTGATGTTTACAGAATCTGCAGGCAGAGAAAGAAAAACAAATTATTTTTCTATAAGAGGACCAGGGGAGCATAGCAAGAGCTGAGATTGTTTGAGAAATCAAACTGTTTGCAATTACAGCAGAAATAGCAGTCAGGATTGGACACAGCCACAATCTGATGAGAGGACAAAGCAGGCGTACAGCATCACCCTTGTAATGTAACAGGGAATGTGAGCCTCTACAAGCTACTGCTAATGGGGAGCTAGAGTCCTCTTGGCCCTCTGTGGAAAATACATCCTTATTAATTAATAAATCTTGGTGAAGTGTGAAGACGGAGACTGAAGATGAATTGCCCGCACCATTTCCCGTACAACAATGCAAGCCCAGACTACTCACTTCATGAAGACGTACTTTAGAAAATTTATTTTCAGAGAGGTAAAACGAAACAGCAGCACACAGAAAACAGGCTAGTGAGTGACAACAAAAATCAATGTGCTTTTCTGCTTTATGCCATTATGTGTTTATATATGTAAAGAAAGATTTAGTGTAATACAAAGAGCACATCACTGGACATCTTGTAACCATGGCTGTGTTTTCCTTTAAAGGTGTTCTTGTATTGGTGAAAGCCCACAAATAACATGGTCCAGTCCTGTGTAACGGAACATCTAGTTAGATGGTGACAGAAATGAGGAATTTAATGACTTTATAGTTGCCTTCCAGATCATGGTGGAGTTCATGGATGGTACAATTTTGCGTGTTGCAAAACTTTTATCTATGGATTCCTAACAATTTGAGGGAAGACAGAAAATTGTGACTAAAATCTCATTTCCTATTTTCTACCTGATACAACACACTTCAGAGGGAGTAACATTTCACTGACTATTTTTAAACTGAGTTTTCCATTTTACATATAGGCCTCAAACTACATTTTAACTTCTATCTGCTCAGTTGTTTCCCTAACAAATATAAATACATCTCCTCCCTGGAGGTTTCACAGATTCCACTCTTGCACATGATCCTTGTGTATATAATTTTTTAAGTCTGTACAACTTTAGTACAGAACATACAGATGTATAGGTGGCAGGATGTAAAGGAATAAATATACTTTCTGCTTTGTGATACATTTTTTCCTTAATATTTTTGTTGGTATATGAAACTATTAGATGTCAATATTGTCCATCACAGATAACAACAAAAAGAAGCACATATGAAATGTTTGTGTTATCCTAAAAAAAGAAAAAAAGCAAGCAGAATAAAACAATTCTTGAAATTATGCCGTTTATATGAAGACAAATGGTAAAATTTATTACCAGAAAATATATATAACCTAAAAATGAAGCAAAGCTACTGAGTTTGCTCACATTAACTGAGAATGGAGAAATAGTCTCAGGCATTGACTGTTATAAGATTGCAGTATCTTAAGAGAGCACCTGTAAATTACACGGCCTCCATTTGTATTGGATCTCTCCAGAAATTTGACTGCCAAGAACAAACCCTTACAAATGGATTTCTTTAATAGAGGCCACTGTCTTCATTTACCACTACTTACCTAACAACCTTGCTTATGGACTGTACTCAGAGCATTTTCATTAAAGTATTTCCAAACTTCATGACAGTACTTTTCCACATCAATGAGTCTTATGAACCACAGAAGATCATATCCTTCCTATAAAAATAAGATCTCAAGAGATTTTTTTTTAAACTCTTTGTTCATCTTTTTGATATAAGGCTTAAAATTTCAAATGACAAGCTATCTTTTTGTTTGGCCTGGAAGATTTGTTTCACCGTCTCAGGTAATTGCCTTATTTGAACAGTATTCTGGTTTGTGGTATCTTATATCCACATTAGACTCATTTCACAACCTTGAAGTCCATCAGTATCAGAAACTGTTGTGCTGAAGATCAGTGTTCAGTACATCGTTTCTAAACCACCGTCCACTACGCCTCCTATTCTGAATTGTTAGAACAGCTAAAACTAAAATTGCCTTCCCAACTCCCACTCTTAAAATCAGAGTAAGAGTTTCAGTGATCGGTGATTATGGGCAGTTTCTCGCCAGAGAGATATTATCAACATCCCTGCACAGTGAAAATGCTAGCTGGACCTTTTTCTCAATCTGTGCATAATTTTGCTTAGCTGGTGCTTAAGATCTTGGTGCATAAATAGTGAGTCTACTCCCATGCTAATGTATAGGAAAAATAGTTGTTAGCAGTTCAAACATATACATACTGTGGCCTGAAGCTCTGCAGAGCTGGGAGCTTGCTATGAAACACTTTCTGAAGTGGGGAAAGAACAGCTCTGAGCTGCAGCGAGAAGGAGAGAGAGACCCCAGGGAAGAGGAAGCATCATGTGAACATTACAGAATACCCAAAGAAGATGGGCTTTTATCTACATATGTGTCAGTCTGTAGCATTCTGAAAGGTTAAGGGTGAGTTCAGAGGTGGGCAAGTTTCTCCAACAAGAGACGTAAAAGAACTACTGTGGCCAGTAAGGAGGAAAGGAGATGATCCCCTTGTGTTTATCTCCTGGGAAAGCTGCGTAGGGAAGATGGGATGAGGTAAGGGAAAAGCCATCGTGGTGATTGGGATCAGTTTGCTTTTGAGTATTTCACTGATGTGTGGTGCCCAAACCTTATGTGAAAAGTTATGGCTTTTGAATATGACTGAGGTTTAGAGGTAGCTTTTTGACGTTATCAGAAATATCACCTTAGTTAAGGAGATCTGGATACAAATACTATGATCAAACTAGGTACCCTTGGCGAGGAGTCCACAGGCTCCCTTCAGTTCAGTATTTCACATAATAGTCAGGCATGTATGCTGGACTCACCTGAACTCAGCACAGTTAGTGGTGCATCAGTAGATGTGGACATTGGTTGACTGCAGAACCTTACTGGAAACACAGAGCAAAAGATTCATGCTAGGACTTCCATCACAAAACTTTTAGGGTGGCTGGCAGAACCAGTAGACAATGCAAGACAGGTTCTAAAATATGATATCTTTACACATTAACAGTGTTGATTTATTATTACTGACTTTCTGAAGTTTGCTTGGCAGCCCTTTGTGATACTAAATGCTCTTCGCTCACTCCTCAACCTCCCCCTCCCTCTCCCCCTGCCGAAAATGCTTTTCTTAGAAGCAGAACATTACTTTTAAAGAACAAGTATTGCCTTCAGCAGGTGTCCAGGCAGTTTTCTAGGCATAACTTCCTAAATCTGTTAAGTTTTCAAAAGGGAACCTAAAATAATTCTGTGTAGCCTTTTACTTTTCCACTTGGTAACACATAAGAATAATGAGATAAGAGTTCAGTAAATTCTTTTCCAACTGAATTCAGTGTGTAATGGACAGGTAACCTATATTTGTATTGTCATTAAAATGTTATTCCTCTGCTTAATGCATTCTACTGATGAATCCCAACAGTCTGAAGTCCATACTGGTGTCAAAGAGACCTTCACAAACACAATTTGGCCCAGTGTTACAGATTTTTTAATAATTGGATTTTACTGGTTGAGAGTAGCAAAAATTGACTATTGCAAAAATGGGATGAGTTAGTGTATGAATTGCAACAACACAGCAAAATTAAAGTTATATTTTTTATAAATCCAGTCTTGGAGCAGGACTGGAGTCTAAGCAAGTAGTCATTTAGTGGTTCAGAGTAGCCAGAGTAGAACACTGATCATTATAAAGCAGTATTTTCTGAAGCTCTAGTGTGTATATATGCCAAAAAAATCTAAAATTTTCATACTTCCCTAAAACATATGAACAGTTTAGTGAATTGACAAGTGTACAATACTGTACTAAAATGTTGTCTATAATCTAAAACAGTGATCTTTACCTCATATTAACCCTAGATTTTGAAGAACTACAAAGATGTAGTATGTAATAGTGTCAGTATTCCCAAAAAATAAGAAAAATGAGGCACAGAAAAATGAAGTAACTTGCTCCAGGACAACTCAGTGCACTGCTAGATGCAGGAAAAAAAAAAAAAAAATTATAAATTATAAAAATAAGACTAAACTGATTTTTCCATTATTTAAATGAAACGATTCGACACACAATTGAAACAAAAGACAATGAAATGGTAAACACCATACTGGGATATTTAAACATAAACGTAGGCTGTGAGATAGATGACTTAATCCTCTGTTTTTCATGATAAGGCCTCAGCTAAAGCATGGTATCCAATTCTGAGTGCTGCACTTCAGAGATAGAAGTGGAAAGCGCACAGGGGAAAGCAAACACTGATCAGAGGTCCAGAAACAAGCTACGAGGAAAGATCAAAGTAATTGGGGTCATTTTACTAAAGTAGAGAAGACTGCCTCGGAAACTGATAACATCCTTCAAATGATTAAATGCTTGCTAAAAAACAGGGAGAAGTTTCTTTTCCAAGTCCATAATTATTAGGACAAATTAATGGATTTAACCTTCATGAAGAAAGAGTAAGTTGGATTCGAGGAAAATCTTACCAGAATTTCCACGTGTTGAAGCAACATGCAAAAGTTGTGAAGTAGCCAGGATTAGAGGGCTTCAGCAACATATTTCTTAGTAATGACATTGGTATAGTTGAGCGTTAGGACACAAGATAGATAGACTAGCTGACTTGCTTACAGTTCTGAGCCTTGGCTCTGTACACACTTTAACTCTTTCTGTAAAATTTTCTGTGTAAAATCGACACTTTTCTGCATAATGCCTGTATTTTCTGTGAAAGTCATAAAGTAGTCATGGCAACCCCTCCCCAACTGAACTATTTTTGAGGTGGAGCATGATGCACTCTCTATGATATGGACCTATATCATAATCTTGTTACGCATCTCTAATAGCTCAGGGAGTGAGGCAGCAGGAATTTTCCAGTTTCAGGTTTCTGGAAATATCAATTTTCTTTTTCAGAAGACCACTTCTGAACACATGGTTAAGACCATACCAAGGCTTGAGACTGTGAAAAACTAGCACCTTATTTTTTTAATGAATTTGCGTAACAGTTCTGTAGTGGACCTATTAATTTCTTTTTATTTTTATTTTTACTGTGGTTTTACATGGTGTAAACTCACATCTTGAAATTAAATAAGTTTTTGGTCTACGGATTTCACCTACAGATTCTGCCTTTTGTGATGAGATTTCTTCATCAACTTGGACACAAATGATGGTATTCTTTGATTTTTGCCAGACATTTTTGTCTAGTGGCTTTTTCATCCTGCATTGGCTATTTTTCGAATGACATTTAGGACTGATGATGGAGTTCTTGAATGGTGGAATTCTACAGTTTTTCAGATGGATTTCTTCACATTTCTACAATGTTTATCCCCCTTCTAAGAGAAATAGACAAACTAAAACAACCCAAACAATAAAAAAAAAAACCACACTTTTTTCTAACCATCTTCTCTAACATTTGCTTCTAGGAACTTGTCTAGATTTTTCACTTACTCCTCACATTTTTTTTTTCCTTCCTAGCAGACGATGTGTCTTCTGCTATTTTTTCATACACAATATTTTAATGAATAAAAAATAAAAACCAGAGCATTATACTGATTTTTGCCTTTTCAAATTCACAGTTAAAACTCAGCCTGTCCTCCTGTGATTTTTTTTTTTTTTTTTTTTTTTAGAATATAAATCTATCACTGACATTTTGCACTCACACAAGTTTTACAAAAGCTTTTTTATATAGTGAGTGCTGCTAATTTTCAAGACGTTTGAGCCATGATTGCAAAGCCCAATTTCTGGTTTATTTTTTCTTAAGGTTTTCATAGTCCTGTTTTGTTTGCTTGTTCATGACTATAAATTAATCAAAGTTGAAACTTTGTAATTACAACATAAACTACATGTTCCCTTTACTTCATTTTTTTCATTTTTTTTTCAGAACCAATTGCTTGCTTACTTAATAGATTAGCCTTAAAATGTAAAAACAAAACAAAACAAAACAACAAAACCCAAGTTATTAAAAGGGAAAAAGGAAAAGAAGGAAAAAGTCATTTCCATCAAACACACATATAAATAAACACGTAAATCATTAAATTTGTATTTTCTTGGCATTTTTTTAGTCTTCCAATTTTTAATTTATACCTGCTAAAGGGGAAAATAACGACGTTTTTAAATGCTTGTATGTTTTTGGATTAATATATTCAGAACTGAAAAAAGAAATATATGAGGGAAGACCTTTTAAGATCCATTTTCAATTAAAATATTTTTCAGTACAATAGATAAATAAATATACACATGAATAATATAAAAGAATGACCTTCAAAGTTACCCTACAGAATCTATAATCTCCTTTTGTTCTTGGGAAAAAAAAGGTTTCTTTCCCCACCTTTCATGCTGTGTTTCTCTCATCCTTAAATGTTTTCTATCTCTCCTCAAATAAATAACACTTAGACTTTACTTTTTTAAGGTGTCCTAAAAGGGCGATGTAGTTCCAAGCAGTCACAAGCTATGTCCTCCCACAGCTTTTCTATTGTTCACTTCCTCCTTTTCCTTTCCTAATGATGTCCCTTATTTTTTTTTTTTTTTTTTTATAGTTTTTATAGGTAGGATCCAAAGCTGAGTTTCCAAAGAAATCAGGGATGTGATTAATTTCACTTAAGTATCTGCATTGAGCAGATACTTCTGAACTACACGGCTTAGGCTCCCCTGCAGTCAGCAAAGAAAAGTAGGCAATTCAAAGATATTATTCTTCTCATATATTTGGACATATTTTAAGATCAGACAAACTACATTTAGAAGTACCAATTTTGGTCAAAGTAATTCCATCCCTGAGTACATCTTAATTAGCTGCACGAAAACAATACACTTGCTTGTACTGTAGTTAGTAGAGGACTGATGGATATAGTCAGTGCAGTGTTGGGAACTATTTAATTTACCCAAAGTAAACGTCAGTATTTAGCTATATTGTCCAAACCTCCTGATGCCCTTATTATACTGAAAATCAAATTTTTTCCCCTCCTTTATCATACATTGTACATTTCTCTCTATGACACTTCAGGAAGAATGTTAGACCATGTGAAATTGGTATGAGAATTTTTCATTTGACCATTTTGAGTTTAGAATACCCTCAAACCAGAACAAATGTGTATACTTCATCAAACAAACAAACAAACAAAAAAATCCAACACCCACCAATAACAACTTCTTTACTGAATGGGAAATACTTTGTATTCTACACTCTTTATATATTTCACTACTTATGATCTCTCAACCAACTTCCTGTTCGAGTCCTTCAAAAATTGTATCCAAGTTCTAAACATTGTCATTATATTAGTGAATTATCTAAATCTTTTTCTTAAAAGAGGAAGAGTATTTCATGCAAGAGAAAATGCAAACTACTTCCTACTTGTATTTTTACATGGTAACAGCAGATTTTTCTTTGTTGTTTATTTGTTTGTTTTGATGGTCATCCCAAGATTGAATTCATCTCACCTAATGTTAACCACACAACATTACGTGTCTTATCTATGTTTGTAGTACAGACTGCCTTGGTAGATTATACAAAGAGAAAAACACCTCCAAAGAGTCATTTATCTGCATGTAGACAGGTGTCTGAGATGATTATTAAGATTAATTTCCCTTCCTTGTAGATGGCTAAAGCTGGGTAAGATTAGTATGGTTCCCAGTCTTTCTCTAATTTTGCACTTCACTTTTCCACACTGAAAGTGGAAGCCTTTCATCCACCTGAAGGAAATTCCTATGTAAATACAGTGATTTTGATTCTCTTCTGATTCTCATAATTTTTGTTGAAGTCATTTCACAGATTTGACTAGTGATTGCTGCAGATATAAACTGGTAAATCTCAGGGGAAAATATGGTTCAAGTTATTTCTATAAGCTTGCAACCTCTCAAAATTTCCAAAGGTTAAACAATTTTAAAAGGAGTAAGATTATCTGGTAGTGAAAATGAACGTTGAAAGCAGTGGCTCTATGCCTACATCACCTGACAATCATCCAGTGTCTGTACATGGGAGTGGATGGAAAGGATAATGACTAGTTTCTTTTTTTAGTATATTATTTTTTGTAAAGAAGGTTTGTTAAAAGAGATTTCTCTGGGATTTCATCAATCAATATTTACAAGAGTCCTATGAATTAGATAAGGCCTGAAACTAAATGTCCAGGATGTTGTTGAACAAGTCAAATGTATCTGTAATTCACACTAGGAGGAATGTTCTGGCTATTAAATTATCCACGGGCTGCAGTTGAACAATTCAATACTCAATCTGCTAAAAGCTGAAGGAAACAAAAATCACATAAGGAATTCTGGTCTGAAAAAAATATTTTCTTTCTAATTTCTGATGCATGGTGACAGTTCCTCCTACGTCATTTCACATTAATGCAGAACAACAAACCTGTCTTACAAAAGGAGAGTGTAATGTAGAGGAAAAGGAAAAAAAAAATGTGGTCAGAGGAATTCTTCCCCTCAAGCAGATCCTTACACTATCAGTTTGGACAGTGAGCAGTCAATCCAAATTTAGCAGGCAGATGGAGACAGAGCAGATGAGTAAGTGGATCCTTTTTATTTGAGGAGCTGGCAGGCGCTGTGGTTCACCAGCCACCTGAGTTATGTTTTAAATAGGTTAGCATGTCTATAATTTACAAAGAGAAAATGTACTTAGCAGAACGAACGAGCTAAGCATCTGGTTTACATCGCTAACCGGAGTTCTGTTTCTTCAGGTAGTCTGAAAAAAGGAACCTAATACAAGAACAATACCCCATTGTTTAATAGAGATCTTCTTGAGGACATTTATTGACAGAACATCTCTGGCAGAGATGAGCTTAAAACATACAGTTCAGCCTTAAGTTCGTGACTACTCTCATTTACAATCCAGCTCATTTTTTGGGAAACTGTAAGTCAGCTTCAGAGAAAGTCTTAATTAAAATTTCAGTGATCACTTACACTTAGCTCTGGAGATGTTAAAATCATGGAGTATGCCTTGATGACTAAAATTTTCTGCAAATGAAGCTATACATACTTTCAACTGGACATCCAACATTCATGAAAAGCCCTAGCAAGGGACTATACTTATTTCAAAAAGACTAGCCCAGAACTTTTGGGAAAATCAACTATTCATTAACAGAACTGGGTGACTTCTTCAATATGCAGTACTCTTCTCTGTAATGATTTCTCAATACTGTATTAGAACAGTGCTCTGCTATGGGAAGCAGTATTTTTTGGATGAGACATAAAACTGAACACCTGACCGCCTGTGCTGAATAAAGATCCCAGGAAATTGCCCATGTCTAGTTTTTACTCTTTGTGCTTGCCAGCCTCCCGTTCAGCATTGACTGGAGTTCTGTGTATGAATGCCTAATATTTCTAAAACATGCTTACAACACATGGAATGAAATTTGATATATGTGTGAAAACTTTTTCTTGTTGTGGTAAAGATGTACTGGAAAGTTATCTCTAGAGTAACCTAGTTTTCGAAATGGGAGAGCTATAAACTGGAGAGGAACAACTACACAGAAGTGAGGCTGAAAAGAAGATTAGTTCTGCACAGTTGGGGTAGTCCCTTCTGTTGTGTCTCAAGGAGACAAAGACAAAGATTTCATGAAAAAAAGTAAAACATTATTCATTATTCAATTTTCAAGCTAACTTCAAGGTTAGATCAAGTGGCTTAAGGCTTGGTCCAGTCAGATTTTTAGTATTTCAAAGGATGGATAGACCACAGCTTCTCTGGGCTCCTATTCCAATGTTTGAGCATCTTTGTGGGTGGTGGTGGTGGTAAGAAACAAAATTCCTAATACCCAGCTGGAATTTTCTCTGTTGCAACTTGTAAACAGTCATTAGTCTTCCCACACTCTGACCTTCTCTTTTCCAGGATGAACCTGAGAGTCTCAGTGTCTTTTCATAAACCATGTGCTCCAGCCCCCTAAGCATCTTGGTGGCTGTCACCTTGACTTGGTCTTGCCTGCCAACCTCTCCCTCGTACTGGGGGCCCAAAAGTGGACAGCATCATCCAGATACAGCTTATTAAGTGCAGAAGAGAAGAAAATAATAAAATCCCTCAATCTTCTGGCTATACGAATACAGGTCCATATGCAGTTAGCTTTCTCTGCAAGGGCACACTGATGACATGTTCACCTTATCCACCAGATCCACCAGGATACCTTTTTTTTTTTTTTTTTTTTAATTTGGTAAAGCTATTAGCTACTGAACTGGCACCCAGACTGTAATATTACATACTTAATGTTGCATTGTTCCAGCAGGCACTGAAATATTACTTTCATAAAGTTAAATAATAATTTATGCCCCAACACAATCAATCCATAGTTACCATAACCTAGAATAGTTTAATTTCTTATGGTCTTTTTTTAAAATTGTCTAATCACTATAACTAGTACAAAACCATGGCTGATGATTTACCAACAGAAAAGATTAAGTCATTCCTCTGGACAAAGGATTTGTAACATTTTAATCATTCTAAGTTAGATGTTCAGCTTAAACCTGTCACTAGGCTAGTTTTTCTCAGTGAAAATAGACATCTGAAAACAAGTGAAATAAATGCAATACATGGAAAGACAGAGAATTGTTAGATTATCTGCTTTGCTTAAGAAACCCATCCAGATAAGAATAAAAGCAATTGACTGGAGGAGATAAATTTAAGTGTGGTTTAAAAAGAACATAAAGCAAAACAGATGTAAAAACCCAAACCAAACCAAAACAAAGGAAAACAAAACCCTTTACAAAGCCAAAAGCTTTTGTGAGTTTTCCTAGTCTCATTGAACACTGAATGTAAAAAATAAAAACTTTGCAGTATGAGCACGTCAACAGCAAGATCTTCCTGTGCTTGCATTTTTGTATGGTTAAGTAATTAAACTAACCTTTCTTGGCTTTTATAGCCTGAGAACCAGGACGTGAAATTCTCCCAGTTGTGGATTCTGTGACCTCCACATTTTGAACGATGCCTGAAGTGAGTTTGGCATGGTAACTGCTGCACTTTTCCCTTCTCAACAGCCACTTTGCAGCACCTATATCCCAGATGAATAGCCAGCTTGATCAGATCTTGCCTCCCTTCTCTTGATAAATGTTTCCCCTTTTCCACTTGGCTGGCAGAAAGACGACCATTAAACGTTCATTTGTTTAAGCTAACAGACTGTGGTCATCTGCTCTCCAGGGAAGGCAGGAATCCAAACAGGTCTAAAATGGCATCGTTTAGGAACACAATCAATTCATTATCTTTTTCATAAAGTTCGCATGTGCACACATTAATCATAATGGAGTGGCACTGGGCAGAAAGTTCTTACCTAAGCAAGTTCAGTGCTGCAGCATCTCTTTATCATTTAACTGCCTCTTGCAGTTAGGCTTTTATTGTCTGCTCATTCGGCTGTTGTTTTATGAGTGCTGGTGCATCTTTTGTATACACCAATTGAACAACCTCATGCCAACCTTCATGCAGTGGGCCCCACATGGGTCTGTTTGCTCCGGATGCAGCATATAGCTGTAGAAATGAGTGCTATAATATTCTTCTCCTACTCCTATCTTTTACGAAAACTGCTAGGTAGTGTTGCTTTACATGCCCTTTTTGACCTCAAGTCTGACATTGTGAAAAGAAATAAGGACTTTACATTTTTGACACTTGTGTAACTTTCACTACTGTTTCATCTGACTCTAAAAATCTTGTCTTTGCACTAAACAAGTTCCACTTCTGTGATTTAATCACTAAATGACAAAAGGTGGGACAAAGCAATTCCCATTTCTTGTTTCATAAAAATATTAAAACTATTTTATCCACTGACCTTCATTCTTTGTTTTGGTTTGGGTTGTGTTTTTTTTTTTGGGGGGGGGGGGGGGGTGGGTGATTTTTTTTGCCAAAAACATTTGGCTACTGATTCTTTTCCAAGTATCTGAGATTTCATTGCTGAATCAGACTGAGCCACAGCATCACAGAATGAAGGAATCACAGAATGATAGGTGTTGGAAGGGACTTCTGGAGATCATCTAGTCTAACCACCCTGCCAGAACAGGTACACCTAGAACAGGTTGCACAGGATGTCATCCAGGTGGGTTTTGAACATCTCCAGAGTCAGAGACTCCACCACCTCTCTGGGCAGCCTGTGCCAGTGTTCTGCCACCTTCAAAGTAAAGAAGGTCCTCCTCATGTGTCGATGGAACTTCTTATGTTTGTGTTTGTGCCCGTTACCTCTTTCCTATCACTGGGCACCACTGAAAAAATTCCCATTCCACCGGCACCCTCCCTTTAAGTATTTAGAAGCATTGATAAGATCCTCTCTTAGTCTTCTCTTCTCCAGACTAAAAAGACCCAAGTTCCTCAGCCTTTCCTCATAAGAAAAATGCTCCAGTCCCCTAATCATCTCTGTAGCCTTTTGCTGGACCCTCTCCAGCAGTCCCCTGTCCTTCTTGAACCGGGGAGCCCAGAACTGGACACAGTACTGCAGATGCGGCCTCATCAGGGCAGAGTAGAGAGAAAGGATGACCTCCCATGACCTGCTGGCCACACTTGTCTTGATGCACCCGAGGATGTCATTGGCCTTCTTGGCCACCAGGGCACATTGCTGGCTCATGGTCATCCTGTTGTCCACCAGGACTCCCAGGTCCCTTTCCACAGAGCTGCTCTCCAGGAGGTCAGCCCTCAACCTGTACCAATGTATGGGGTTACTCCTCCCCAGGTGCAGTGCTCTACACTTGTCCTTGTTGAATTTCATAAGGTTTCTCTCTGCCCAACTCTGTCCAGGTCACACTGAATGGTGGCACAGCCTTCCAGTGTGTCAGCCACGCCTCCCAGTTTCATGTCATCAGCAAACTTGCTGATGGCGCACTATCACTTCATCCAAGTCATTGATGAACTGAGTCCCTCAAGTCTCACCTGTAACTTTAGTATGTTTTTAAATAGATGAGGATTTAATATCATAGGTTGTTTAGCTAAAGAACATACAGGGAAAATTAATTCATTGGTGTCCCACCTATTTGCTCTGAAATTAATAACTCAAGGCAGGATTCATATCACCTAATACTGAACATCTAAAGAGGTGTGTGAGATATCTTACTTGAGGATGGGATAAAATTCCCCCAGGGAGAAACCAATTTCTCTTCACTGCCTGTAGACAGAATACAGATGATTTCCTTAGTGAACATAACTTTTATACAAAGTTTCTCAAAGTAGGTCTTCAATGAAAAAAGATTATCTTTTTACAGTAACTGTCTCAGCGTGGATGTCACACTGTGTGAAGTTTGGCCATTGTTGTTCTAATCTTGATGTAGGCATTCAAAGTTAACCCTAGGAAGGGAGTTTAATGTTGACCTCGCCTGGTCAAAGTGTTGTAAGAAATATCTATAGCTTGTTGCAATATGATTTTATATTGATACAGCTTTTTCAATATGCTACAAAAAATTCTCCAAAGGCAATAAAGATTTTTTCCCCATAATTTTTTTGTTGTAGAAGATAATGAAGAAATAATTATATTTGTCTGTATCTCATAGGCAAAATAAAAATGTGTTAAATACACAAGGTAAATAATTGTTAGTGTCACAAAAGAGAGGATATATTTTAACTATTATATCTTCTTTTTTATCAGCCATATATGCATATCATCAGTAATCAGTATTTTGGAAATATAAAATAATGTTACATTTAAATTACATTGTATCAGTGCGTAAGAATATCAGAAGAAAAGTTAATCAAATATTAAATCTAATACTTTGGATGTAAAATGTTAATTAGCAGCCTGTGTCTTTTCCTTCCCTCCTTTCTTTTACTCCTTGACATTTTGTGACTCTTTTAATCATGTTTTTAAAGAAACCTGTACTGTCAGTGCTCTTGAGGATAATGCATTCTGGCAGGTGGCTAGGAGTTAAAAAAAAAACAAAACAAAACAACAAAAAACAGAAACAGTTAAAGTGACTTTTTCTCTCTGTGTTTTCAATGTGTGTCATGGAACATCATGGAAAATGACATGAGTGATAGAAACCTGATGTGATTCAGACCATATTCAAGGGAAAAATGGTACACATTCTCTGAAGACTTCCTCTGTTCTCAAGCAACCCACAATGTCTTTGAAAATACCACATGTTGTCACAAAGTGCCAGGAAAGATCCCAGAATTGGAGGGGTTAATATTTATACCTTCTACAGCTGTTCATAAAAAAGATAACAAAACAAAACAGAAAACTGATAAAAAGTTCTCCTCTGAAAAGTTCTCTGAAATGTCATTTCAGGAAAAAGTTTCTAGAAAACTTTTTTATTTGAAGTTATATCTGTTTTGATAAAATTTTGGTTAGAACCATTTCTTACTTTTCAACATTAAAGAACGGAAAATTGAATTGTGCATTTCCAATACATCTTTTTGAGGGTTTATTTTTGAAATTTAGTTTTGTTTATAGGTTTATGTTTTAATGAAAGCCCGACTTTTTGAATGTTCTTAAAACATTTTCCCATAACTTATTGTGTTTTTATATTGTGTTTTTACAGTTTTCAGAACAATTTTTAAATAAAAGCAAAATCTATTTCTGTATGTATTGTCATACAGAAATTGCAGAAACACTTTTTTTTACATATGATGTTTTTCTTTTAGGTAAAACGTGTATTCTAATAGATATATATACGTGCATATATACAGATTTGCATATTCACTGTGTTCCATCACATTATGCTCCTGTTTGTCATATCAGTTACAGTTACTGAGCCAAAAAGCATGATTTTTAACAACTTTATAGGTGCTAGGAGAGAGCAGGAAAATATGTTGTTTATTTTTGTATTTTTGTTCTACAGTTAGCAAAACTGGAATCAAGCTATAACTAGTTAAGAAGAACAAGACCTCAATGACTGACACACCATCAGAACAGCTCCCTGATTTCCCACTTAACAATCTAAGTTCTTGAATGTGAATCATTATGGTTCTCTCTTGAAAATGTGTTTCATTAGTGTCATGGTATATAAGTATTTGCCACATATGTGTATATTCTGCTAGATTTTAAAAAAATAATGTCACCTAAGTTTTTGATTTTATTTTTTATTTACCTTTTATAGATACTAAATGTGCTGAACAATATTCCAATTTCAAAATTGTGTTTCAATACTTTTCTTTTCCAGTTTTGGGAGTAGAAGAGAGTATTTCAATAACTTCTTCTAAAGTCACTGTCTAATTTCTCCACTGAAATAAGAGACCTAGCTGAGCAAACTCGTCTTTGAACGGTCATGGAGAACAGGAGAGGTGCCTGAGGACTGGAGGAAGGCTGACATCACTCCAATCTTCAAAACAGACAAGAAGGAGGACCCAGGGAACTACAGACCAGTTAGTCTAACCTCTGTCCCTGGGAAGGTAATGGAGAGACTCATTCTGGATGTCATCTCCAAACACATTGAGGAACAGGAAGTTATTGGAAGTGGTCAACATGGATTTACCAAGGGTAAATCGTGCTTGACCAATCTGATAGCTTTCTATGATGTTATAACTGGTTGGCTGGACGACGGGAGAGTCGTAGATGTCATCTACCTTGACTTTAGCGAGGCTTTTGACACTGTCTCCCATAACATCCTCATTAGGAAGCTGAGGAAGTATGGGCTAGATGAGGTGACAGCAAGGTGGATTGAGAGCTGGCTGCAGGACAGAACTCAGAGGGTTGTGATCAGCGGCACAGAGTCTAGTTGGAAGCCTGTAACCAGTGGTGTCCCCCAGGGGTCAACACTTGGTCCAATTTTGTTTAATATATTCATTAATGACCTGGATGAGGGGACAGAGTGTATCCTCAGCAAGTTCGCTGATCATACCAAACTGGGTGGGGTGGCTGACACCCCAGAGGGCCGTGCTGCCATCCAGCGTGACCTGGACAGGCTGGAGAGCTGGGCAGAGAAGAACCTAATGAGGTTCAACAAAAGCAAGTGCAAAGTCCTGCACCTGGGGAGGAAGAATGCAAAGCACCAGTATAGGTTAGGGGCAGACCTGCTGGGAAGTAGCTTGGAGGAGAAGGATCTGGGGGTCGTGGTAGACAGTAAATTATCCATGGCCCAGCAATGTGCCCTTGTTGCCAAAAAGGCCAATGGAATCCTGGGCTGCATAGGTAAGAGTGTGGCCAGTAGGTCGAGGGAGGTCATTCTCCCCCTCTACTCTGCACTGGTGAGGCCACAACTGGAATACTGTGTCCAGTTTTGGGCTCCCCGGTTCAAGAGGGACAGGGAACTGCTGGAGCGAGTCCAGCGAAGGGCAACTAAGATGATTAAGGGCTTGGAGCATCTGGAGGTTGCAATCTCCCTTCTCTGGAGATTTTCAAGACGCGCCTGGATGCAGTCCCGAGTAATGTGCTCTGGGCAATCCTGCTTTAGCAGGGGAGTTGGACTAGATGATCTCTAGAGGTCCCTTCCAACTGTGAAAATTCCGTGATTCCGTGATTCTGTGAAACTGTGATATGGAAGACAACGACAGAGCGAGAGAAGGTGCCATGAATCTAAAATTTCATGAAAGGAAAAGCCACCCTAGAAAAGGTTAGGAAGTGCTCATAAGAAACTGTTTTGAAGGAAGAATTATAGCCCAGAAACTCTTTAAAACAATGTATAAGCATTGATACCAACGACTCATGTTCAATGTGTGTTACCTTCAGGCTTATTTTTAACTTCTGTGTATATCACTTGAGCACAGATAATTCCAGGATTGTATCTCGTGGGAAGCTTGGGAACATCACCTCTCTTCCATTACATCCATATTAGTTATGGAAAGTGCTAACAAGTATGTAGGGTAGATTTGTGATTCAACAGTCAGTCACAGCACAATTATTATGTTTTTGCCGTCAGCATAGAAATCAGCTTTGGCAAAACAAGTATCCCGGACCTCTCCCTTGAATTTAACCCTCCTCGAAGCCTAGTAATTTGTCTTAAGTATAGGCATTGCACCTGTGAAACAATGTCTTTGTTAAACCCCAACAAGATTTGTTTAATTCCACTATTTGCTTATCTAGTAGCTGTAGTTACTTTAAGTAGTTTGTTAAGTGTTCAGTCATCTTTCTCTAACCCTCACAGCTGAGAATTAATACTGCTATCTTACAAGGGAAAAAAGAAATGTCTAGGGAAAAACAAAACAAAACAAAACAAAAAACCCACAATGTTTTCAACCATCAAGAACTTTAAGAACACTATGCTTTTTTTTTTCTTGCCTTTTTTTTTTTCTTTTTATTTTTTTTGTTTTGTTTTGTTACAGTTTTCAAGGGATTTGTGTTGGGTTTAATCTGTCCAAGAGTAGAAATCTAACATGTAACCATATATGCTTGGCTAGTCATTTAGATTACCTCAATTGTCAACAGCAAAACGAGTACTTCTAGACTGAAGCTAATCTCATCCAACACAGACATTGCAAATGCATCATATGAGTCTTACCCTGAAAGCATCTTTTTTTTTTTTTTCTAATTTGACTATGAGGAATGACTAGATATAGACTTCTATACTACAAACACCTCTATTTATATGATATGCATCTTCTCCTTTGTTCTTGTAGGTACAGGTGCCCTTCTTGTGTAATCCCAGAGAAAATGTAGCAGAAAGTGCATACAGGGGCAAAGAATGCCCAGACCATTTGCTAACAGATTAATTTAGTATGATAGTACCTAGAAGCTCCTACCAGAACTGAAACACCATTGCACCGGGCACTGTGAAGCACAGAGTCAAAAGTGATCTCTCTTGTGGCGAAGTTTGTAATCTAAACAGACAAATGATGGATTATATGCCTGTGTGCATCTATATTGATCTGTAATGGAAACTTAGGTAGTCTCATGAGCTTGTTTGAGAGGGATATATTTCCAAATTTAGCTTGCTCTCCAAGTGTCCGTCTCTTTGAAATTTGTTCTTACAGCCTCCTTGAGAGCTGGGCAGGACTGGAGCTGACACTTTTACACTATTCTGGTGCCCTATCATGACTGAATTACTAATTTTGCCTGTACCACATGCCTAGAGGTACGTTGTAGTGTTCCAAACAAACAGCTTGGAATACCAAGTAATATTACCTTTATGTTTATAATCCTTATATTTTTTCTTTCTTTTTCTTCTTTAAAAAACTAAATGTCTAAATTTTTTCTTAATTTGAAAATTATTTTTTTAGTGCATTGTTAGATATATTCCTTTTGTCTTCAAATTTTGCCTGTGATTTTTTCTGGGATTAGATTGCCACCGACTACAAAACACAGCAAGAATCAAATTGTTCATTGATTTAAAAAAGTGACTGTAATATGAAAAACAAATAGAACAATATGAGGATAGTGAGGCTCTTTGGATACATTACAGTCACAGCACAAAGATCCTGATCTCCTAAGTTTCAATTATTATACGTCATGCTGGCTGGTTGAGCTGCAGTTACGGATCATAAAGTGGTTCTGTTTTTTGTAGCTCACGCTTTTATCTCTGTCTAGGCTTGACTTCTTTTCCGTTTTGTTTTGTTTCCACATTTAGCTCTGCTTTCCACAGCATATACAGTGGATCAAGAGGTCCTTTTTCTCAGTTGGTCTAGTTCCCACCCGTTTTAGCTGTGAACTTTTACTAACATAGTGGCAGTCTTGATTCTTTCTCTGGGTAGATAACCTGCCATTGTTCATAAGATTACACATTTTCCAGGGTTTGATCTATTTCTTCCCAAAAATATTTCCTAAAAGGTAATCTGTCCTCAAATAATCCTATTGTAACAAGGGGAATCTTTGCATGGAGGTCTAAATGCAACCTCTGCATTTTATTTTAATATAACACATGGCAACACACATGCACACACACAGCTTTTGTATCATTTTAAGTGGAGATAATAGATTTAGTAAATTCCAATCTCCTTTCAACTGCTGATAGATGTTGACAAGTAACTTGGACAGCATTTTTTATAACAATGTTTCCATCTTTTTCCCACTATGAGAAAAAAAGAAGCAAGATTGCCAATTCTTGTACATACAAACTCAGTTTATTTTTTTTTTTACATTTGAACATAGCTTGTTGCTTCTCTTTTCTCTTTTTCTTTTTTTCTTTTTCCTTTTTGCTCTTTGCCTTTTCCTTTTTTCTTTTTCCTTTCTTCTTTCTTCTTTTTTCTTTTCTTTTCTTTTTACTTTCTTCTCTTTCCTTTTCTTCATTTTCTTTTTTCTCTTTTCTCCTTCCTTCCTTCCTTCCTTCCTTCCTTCCTTCCTTCCTTCCTTCCTTCCTTCCTTCCTTCCTTCCTTCCTTCCTTCCTTCCTTCCTTCCTTCCTTCCTTCCTTCTTCCATTTGTCTGCTCTTTTTTCTTGTCCAAAATTCTAACATTTGAAAAGATCTATTTCCTTCTCTGCAACTTATTTATTTTGTGTTTAAACATTAAGTTGTCGACTCTTAATCACGTTTACTTTCTTACGAGGCATTGTGCTTAAACATCTGCTTCTGACATACTATTCTTTTCCTTGATTCAAAGTAATAATTTGGAAATACTCTGTTACTGGGAGTCAGTTCCAGAGTCAACCATCAAAATGTGATATACATATCAAAATGTATAGTTGTCTATGTATGAATTTGTGTCAAAATTCTCACTATATTCAGTGGACTCTTCAGAAAGAATTATGTAAGTATTCTTAACACGTGTCTAGTGTCCTTTCAGATATTGTTGAGTGTTGTCTCCCCTCTAGCTACCATTATGAAAAGGATGTGGGTCTCCATTTACTTAAAAGAGTTTTAAACGGGTAGTTTAAATAATCCCCCCAGCAGAGAGTACATGCAACATCTACCTCCATGTAGTTTTCCCCCCTGAGTTCCTCTTTGCCTTTAAATCCCCAAATTAGTAGGTTCCAAGGTTTTTGGGGCTTGCTTGTTTTCTTTTATTTGTTTGTTTGTTTTTGTTGTGGCTGTTTTTCCCCTTTTCCCCTCTTTTTTTTTTTTTTTTTTTTCCTGTTCTTATATGGTATTTGAGGACCTTGATACTATTGAACAGGGAAGGAAAGATGTGGTATGAGTAGAAGGTGTCATTCGTCACTGTATTTCATCACTTACATAAGCATATTTACATAATGACTGATACTAACTATATTAATAAAAAAAGTCATATAGAATTTTAACCAAACTGTTTGTACAAAGTGCAGTACCTTACCAAAGGCAAGCCCTAAAAAGACCCTTGAATTAGCTTTGTTAAAATAATGTTTCCTAACATTTTATTTTATTTTTGATGAAAGGTACATAACAGCCATTCAACCCACTTCCACATATTCTAGGCTTTGATCAGCTATGTAAGTTAAAGAAGGAATGACTTTGCTGGTGATATTTTTTTTTTCTTTGTTAAGTACTGTTTCAGAAACTATATACACCTGACCTTATTTCTAAATTCTAGCTGGGGGAAAATAATATTTTGGCTTCTTTATTGTTTAGAGTGAATACTTAAAGATCTGTTTTTCAAAATTAAATACGTGCAAAGCCTCATTATTACTTCCAGTTTCCCCAAGAAATTAAAAATGAACTTTTAAAATAAATTTTCTTCTTTTACGCACAGTAATTCTTCATGTGTTAAGATCAGCTCTTCCCTACAGCTATAACCTAATCGGCATGCAGAGTTCTGATTATGAAATACAAGCAATTTGAGCGAAATCTTAATGTAATTTACATTAGTAATTCTAGTTACTGGATAAATATTCTAAGATAGTCCTTTAAAAAAAAAAAACAGTATATTTCTCTGCTGTGTAGCTGAGGTGTACTTTTATTCTGCTTGTGGAGCATAAAACAACACTGCACATTGCAGAGGTTTTTAAAACCCAAAGGAAGAGAGTAAAAGAGAAAACTGTGGACGGGTGAAGACCTTGTGTGTAAAAATGTACTGATTCTGCCAGAGTCAACATCAGGTAAACACATTCTTGGGATATAATTACAGACAGTTTAACTGTACCAGTAATAAAGGCCTTGGTAAGTTGCAAGCTTCAAACGATTATACATTTCAGGCTAGATGACAATTCCAAGATCTCTGCTAATATTTCAGACTCTTAGCTTAGGTACAGAAACTAAGTGTCTAACAAAAAAAACCAACCAAACAAACAAAACAAAACAAAACAAAAAACTACAACTTTATATCCCTTGGTGCATTCTCTCTGCCAGCTTTCACTTGCTACGAACCTTTTTCTACAGTGCCGTCTCTACTTCAAATAAGACTGATTAAAATGAAATTACTCAGTCTCCTGACCCATGGCGAATTTCACGAACTGCAATTTGTCTAGTAGTTCAGCTGTGAGTACAATCTGATTGGCTATAATTTAGGTTTCTAGTTCCAGCACCCCCGCCCCTGGAAAACAGTAGACACCAGTAGTCCTGAAATGAAAAATTAGAAGAGGGAAAAGGAAGGAAGGAGGGAGGGAAGGAAAGAAGGAATGAAGGAAGGAAGGAAGGAAGGAACGAATGAAGGAATGAAGGAATGAAGGAACGAAGGAAGGAAGGAGGAAAAAAGAGAGGGAGGGAGGAAAGAGGGAGGGAAGAAAGGAGGGAGGAAAACAGAGAGGGAGGGAGGAGGGAGGCAGGCAGGAAGGAAGCAAGGAAGGAGGGAAGAACAACAGTTAGTATTTTGAGCCCTAGGAACTGAAAGGTAGACCAGACTTCTTAAATAAAATATTCAGCATACTTAAAAAGTTTAACTTAAAACACACAGATAATGCCTTCAAGAAAATAAAATGCATTTAGAAATCTGGTAGTTTCAATCTAGACATCCCGTCTCTAGATAGTGCTTGCTTTAATAACAAAATGATATCATAGCAATTTGGTTCTGTTGTTGTTTTGATTTTCTTTTCCAGTGTCCTTAATAAGAACTTTCTAATTCTGTAGGGTACAGAGAAAGAGATAACAAAATTTCCTGCTTGAAGCAAGTGATTTAATAGGGTTAGGGTTTCACCCACAGAATGTGAGCACAAGCAGAGCACTGTGTAAGGCAGCTCTATTCTACACAGACATTGAGCTAAAAAGGTTTGGATTTTTTTGCCTAGAAAAAAACTCTTTTTAATGCTCCTACTGATGGGCATTAGCTTCTGGAACCTTTGCCCACAAAGGCTTTTGCCTTTGTACCTTCCCTCACTTTTTTCTTATGGACAATAAAAAAGTGTAAATAACTAATTCTTCCAGTGTGACTTAGCCTTCTAATACATTGCTTTGCAGGAAAAAAGGAAAAGCAAATACTTGACTAAACTATTTCTGTCCCCAGAAGCTCTACTTTTAGAAAAGCAACAGACGTAGACCTCATGCCTATGGGACATTTATTTGCCCCAATGTGCATTAAACCAGTCACATTAATACTGCATATTTGATCTGATCACTCTTTGTCTACCCTAACCACAAGAGGCTCTGCTCAATTAACAAGTCCCTTTGCAATCAGTTCCTGGAGTCAGAAGAACTCTGGGCCATCTGTGCTGCACAAAATTGTCCTAGTACGACATAAAACTCCACACAGCCATTCTGAGAAAAGCATTTGGTGTCCTTGTCATGTCAGCCTCCTAATAGTGCATGTCCTAGGAAGCTGATCATCTTTTCACACAATCAGTTCCATGATGTAATCTGGAACATGGATAGACATCGAGCTTGATAAGTTTAATTTCGAACATCCATGGTGCATAGATGTTTACAACTATGATAGTACTTACATAAGTAACAAATCATCAGTTGTGTTTTAGATGTTTATTTCTCTTTCACATATATGAATTTTCATGTTGACTACAGAGGTGTCCTAGACTGGCCAACAGAGATGTAGAATTTAGTGAGATTAATGCCACCCTGCTTCCTTCAGAGACTGAGATGATCTTATTTGCTAATGTTGCTTGTCTGATTATTCTCAGTCATATGTCAATCCAACCAAACCAAGCTCAAAACAAAATAAAATAAAATAAACTTAACTTCTGATATTGTGTACTTCTTTGATGGAGAAGGAAAAAGAATATATCTAGTCTCCAGAAATGTTCTCCTCCAGACACACTTCACTTCAACCATGCCCAATTTGCATTTGAAGTAGTGATTCTTTCACTAGATTCTGATGCTTTGCAGGCATATTTGTGCCTTGGAGTGGTATCATTGATGGCATCTATGGAAATGGGACTACCAGGAGCTGAAATATAACACAGTGGTTATCCCCCTAAATTGTAGAGGGATAAAAGATATCAGTGTGAGATTTCCCACAGGAACCACCCTGAACAGCTCAGTTTAATGTTTAAATGCCATTTTACATGATTAATGTGTCAGAAAATAACAGTTGAATAGAACAGATAATGAAAAAAATGCTCAAATAACAAAAAAGAACAATTACTGACAGTTAAAATATCCAAGAGCTGCACCTCATAAACCTGTGCATAAAACATTGCATTTAGCTCTTTTCAATATTTGAACTTTTCCATTTCTAGGAGCTTGTTATCACTCATATTTCAAAATTAGATAACTATATGGCCTGCGTAGGAGAACCATACACAATATTTACAAAAGTATAGTTTTTTAATACACAGAATATGACTTATTTGTAGAGGCAGACTTGAAAACTAACCATCAAGGGAAGGCAAGAACAAAACTTCAGGATTTTAACACCAAATACCAATGACCAAACTGCAGGGACTGGAGAGCTTTCTTTCAGAATAAAAATCGTGAGATGCTCCAGTTATATGAAGCAGTTATGGGGTTATATCATCTATTGATCAGTCATCTGGGTAGCTTCTTACAAGTGTCCAAATACACTTTTCAGGGGAAATTGTTGGTAGTAAGGAACTTCAACTTGTTAATTTCATTTTTATAAACCTACTTTAAGCTACAATGAGAAAAAGAAAAGCTTATAATTTTGACATGTGAACATTATTATAACAATTGGTGCAATATGTTGAACTGGGATAGGAAATCACATAGGAACATGCACAGAAATATCTTTGAATACAGTCTCTGATGAAACTTTCTGCCAGTCTGACAAAATGTTCTGTACACGTCTAGATAATCACCACTATCCTTAGCTAAACACAGATCACAGATCAAAACCACTCTCTCAAATTCTGCATGTTTGGAGATCGATGTTTGGACAATCGATGGGACACTCCTTTTTCTAAGACACAGAAAACTATAAGACAAGGATGAAGTGTTTTAACATTTAGTATACTTGAAAATAAGATGTCACAGAAATACGTAGGTGTATGAAAATAATAAAATTAGTCTTACATGTTATGTAGCAGTCCCCTTCACAAAGAATGGGATTGTCAAGTTCTATAACATAAATATGATATGGAGGTTGGTTTATTGCAAAGATATCCATTACTTGAACTGAACTAAGAGGTGTTCTGAACAATCAAAATGTTTTATTACAGGTGAATTCAGTAAAATAACTGTTCTTTTTTTGGGGGGTGGGGGAGGTGTTTTGTTTTTAATTAATCTGATATCCTGCTGGCTTCAAAGTACAAGCAGAAAACCAATCTACAAAGATAACTCTGGTTATGTTTTCTGGCAAAGAGATTGGATGAAGCAAAATAATTCTAAAATGTTTTTGTCTTGTTGAATATTATTTAGGATAACACCAGCAGGGAACAAAATAAATCACTTCTATGAAGCTAAGAAAAGCTTATGGTTCCAAGTAAAAATCATTTATGTAGAAATAATGCTGTTCATAACGTTTTTTGATTTTTATTTTAAATAGGAATGTAAATCTGATATTGGAGTTTCAGTGACCTAAACTGGATTTGTTTGTCCCATATACTCAGATATTCAGGTACACTGAACTATGAGTGAAAATATATGAAAGAAGTATGGATGCCTACCCTTGAATTCTGAGACCTACTCATGTTTTGACCTGTGAAGAACTAGTTTTTGCAAATGTTCCTTCTACAACTCAACCTGAGCCTAATAGGAATATGCTGAATTCTTTGGCTTTTTTAAGAATGCCAAGGTTGTTAAAATTGCTTTTGTTAGAAGTATTACAATACCCAGTGATAGGCACCATCTAAATACTAAGGTATTATTAACAGGATATTATTAACAAGAGGTTTTCAGGTTTCACTGTGGAGATCCTAGCCTTGTATGAACTAACTGTATGCACACTGTGTTAACTAAAGGAAGTTTGCACATGTAAACTCTCTTCAATCTTTGAAGAGATCTTAATTTCCAATGGAAAATGTTGGCAAGAACAGGGCAAAAGCTTGAAAATCATTTCGCTATTCTGCAGGAGTTAAAGATATCCACTTTTGAAATTTTCTGGTATGGAAGAACATCTAGAACCCATGAATTGCTTCCCTTTAATACTTGTACTGCAGAGATAATCAAACGCCCCAATTAAGATCAGGTCTTTCTGATATTGGACGTTATGAGGATAATATACCAACTTTAACAAATTGTCTGATAGATTTTTACTAAACCTCATAGTATATCACAGGAATATTAGAAAAATAATACAGGGCAAAGTGAAGCAACAAACCATATCATCCATGTCCTTTTTAGGCAGTACTCTTTAACGTATTAATAAACATCTACCTGATTTGATCCTATGTTAAGTATAGAAGAAGCAGGAAGCATCCACTCTCCAAGAGACCAACAGTGGAACTTGCAAGAACACAAGGTTATACAGACTGGTAACACTTAATTCTTCTCAGGAAGAATTTTGAAAATACAGCTAAAGAAGGAATTCCAGAAACAATAAATATTAATGACTCCCTATGGTCTGTGTGCCGGTTTGAGATTAGGAAATTAAAGTGTTCAAAAAGAAGAAGCACTCACC
>NC_138908.1:81306458-81339345 GCF_965231255.1 Vanellus vanellus | reverse complement strand
TTTTTAGGAAAAATATAATGAAGAAAAAGAAGAGATAAAATAGGAAAAATAAATACCAGGTTAAAACTATTATCTTAACCTTTAACTTGACTTTTTTTCCTGATATTTTATCCTCCAAATTCTGCACAGTCAGCTAATATTGTTCTTTGAGAAACCTGAGAAATCAAAATGACTTTGAGTCTTCCACTATAAACCTTTCTTTCTTTTTTTCTTAATTAATTGACTTATTACCTCATGGAATGCTTGTAGTCATCAGCTTGTAATTAACATTTTCAGTTTTGGCTTTTATTTTATATTCGGTCTTTCCATTAAGACAAGTGTGTTAAAGCACGTAAGACACACTGTGATGAGTTAGATGGTCTCTGATTAATGTCACTATGTTATAATGTTTGATTTTTGTTACATGAAAGCACAAGTTATTCTTAGTAGACGATTTAAATTTCAAAAAAATGTTTAATAAAATAAAAAAAAAAATCAGTTATTAGAAAGGGGATGAAATAAGTAGTCATCCATAAGATGTGTTCCAGACAAAAATTTTGGAAATGATGGAGAATGCAGGAGTTGATTATAAATAGTAAAATGCTAGGGAAAGGACAGACAAGAAAGGATGAAGGATACTTCAAATTGCTTATAAAGATTTGCTGTTCAGATCTGACAAAGACTCTACATTCATTTTACCTTTTTTTTTTTTTTTTTTTAATAATTTCTGCAATTCCTTGTGCTTTGTTTTCAGGATTTCTCATTCTTAAAATTCAAAGCAAACTTACTCTACAGTTGTTCAGTGAAAAAAAAAACCCAAACATAAACTAGAGCTGAGAGAGAACAGAAAGAAAAAAAAATGTGGGTAGTATTGTACTGATTTTTGCTCTCAGCCTCAGTTTCTTTTAGTACATTATTACTATTGCTGACATTATGTGGTTGCTTTGGCTAACTACATCCTTGTATTCCTTCTCTTAGGACACACAGATCCAGCCACCCCATCATAGAATCACAGAATCATAGAATGCTTTGAGTTGGAAGAGACGTTAAAGATCATCTAGTTCCAACCCTGCTGCCAGGGCAGGGACACCTTCCAGTAGACCAGGTTGCTCAAAGCCCCATCCAACCTGGCCTTGAACGCTTCCAGGGATGGGACACCTACAATTTCCCTGGGCAACCTATTCCAGGGCCTCACCACCCTCATAGTGAAAAATTTCTTCCTAATATCCAATCTCAGTCCATTACCAGCATGCACAAGATTTTGCAACCATAGTAATAGTCTTTACCCATGTCACATTTTATGCATCTGCTGTGTTCAACAGGAGTGACCCACAGAACCTTGCTTCAGCAGCTATGGAGAATGAAAAGCTATAGCGGTTTCAAATCCTATTTCACAAAGCACACAAAGTTTGTCATTAGGTGTGTTTATGTCAGGGAAAGATAGATGATAATCTGCCTGTTGCTCTCCTGATGTGCAGCACGGTTTCATCCTAACTTCTCGTGTTCTCCTTTTTGAATGCTATGAGATATTAATACAAATTAAGACAAAATAGCGGCCACATAGTGCCAATATTTAAAAAAAAAAAACAACAACAAATCAAACCAAAACAAAGCCATAAAACAAACAAAAGCCATAAGATATAGATACAAGGCCCTAATTCTGCTTTAGAAACTTATTTTGGAAATCTTAATCTTTACGCCTTCATTCCCTGCATCTTGGACCAAGAATCACAGCTACTTTCCTCCCGCCTTCTTTTCTCTCCAGTGGCAACCTGCATGACCCTGGGGTTTGAAGCCTTTTTTTGGTAGGTCTGTTCCCATTCTTGCCCACTCTGATACAATTAACTCCCTGAGCTATATGTACTGTTTGGACAAGTGAATAAATCCTGAAGTTAAATTCTGAATGGAGTCTGGTGTTTTGGGTTGGCTCCATGGAACCAAATGATCAATACTTTCTCCCTTGCAGTTTCCTTTTTATCAGAGTACGCAGCCTCCCACTAAGGTTCATAACCTTGGCGGTCATCTTTCATCCTGAACTGCCTTTGATTATAATTTTACATCACACAAATCTCATTCTATCATCTCCAAAACATAACGAGGCTGTGACCAAAGCTGTCTCAGGATGATGCCAAGTCAATAATTCATACCTTTATTACATCTCTGCTAGGTAGCTGTAATTCAACCTAGTTGTTGTAATTGTAGTATGCTAGCACCTGTAGATTGGTGTGCCTGAAGCAGTTCTGCGTCCAGTGATTGTTCCATGCCTTTTACAATCTTATCTACGTGTCTAATGCACCTGTAATATATAGCAAATTCCTACCGCACCTTTGCAGAGACAAAGAATTTATGTCACTTAAGATTTTAAATCCTTCTTTATGAAATACCACGGCTGAAAGGTAATTCTTTTAGACCATCAGTTATGCTCAGGTTTGTGTTCCCTTCCTTTCCCTTCCGTCTTCCCTCCCCTCCTTTTCTCTGTCTTCCCCTCCCTTTCCCTCCCCTTTCCTCTCCCTTTCTTTCTTCCTTTCCCCTTCCCCTTCCCCTTCCTCTAAGAACCACAGAGTATTTTTGATTGCATCTGTTGCATGAAAACCTCTGATTTACTATACAGGGACACTAAAAACTTTTCTTAAAAGCCATTAGAATCAGTGATCTGGGCTCACAAACTGCAATATGAGTGATCTTGAAATGACAAAAAAGTATCTAGAAGCATAAAGGGATATTAGTCATGTTGGCATTTGTTCTTGTGAACTTATCTGACTATTTCTTCTTTGCCTTGTTTTCTGGGGCAGTTGCCTGTGGCAAAATCACTGGTGGAATAACCTTTCATACAGACACGTAAAAAGCTAGCAGTGAACTCAAAAAAATGCCACAACTCCATCCATGTCCCTGCATTTCCTATCCTATAGAAATACATAGTAAAAAACAGCAGTTAGAATTAGAAAGTACAAAGCAAAGCCTTATTCCTGCCAGTTGGTCCCTAGTCTGTACTGTTGCATGGTGTGATTCCAATCCAGATACAGGACTTAGCATTAACCTTTTTTGAACTTCATAGAATCATAGAATCATAGAATTAGTGAGGTTGGAAGGGACCTTTAAGATCATCAAGTCCAACCGTTAACCTACCCTGATAAAAACACCACCACTTCTAAACCATGTCCCTAAGCACCTCATCTACCCTTTTCTTAAACACCTCCAGGGATGGTGAATCCACCACCTCTCTGGGCAGCTTATTCCAATGTTTAATAACCCTTTCAGTGAAAAAATGCTTCCTAATATCCAATCTAAACCTGCCCTGACATAACTTGAACCCGTTTCCTCTTGTCCTATCACTTGTCACCAGGGAGGAGAGGTCAGCTCCCATCTCTCTAAAACCTCCTTTCAGGTAGTTGTAGAGGGTGATAAGGTCTCCCCTCAGCCTCCTCTTCTCCAGGATAAACAACCCCAGTTCCCTCAGTCATTCCTCATAAGATTTGTCCTCCAGATCCTTCACCAGCTTTGTAGCCCTTCTCTGGACACGCTCCAACACCTCAATGTCCTTCTTGTAGTGAGGGGCCCAAAACTGAACACAGTACTTGAGGTGAGGCCTCACCAGTGCCGAGTACAGGGGGATGATTACTTCCCTAGTCCTCCTCACCACACTATTCCTGATGCAGGCCAGGATGGTGTTGGCCTTCTTGGCTGCCTGGGCACACTGCTGGCTCATGCTCAGCCGGCTGTCCACCAACACCCCCAGGTCCTTTTCTGCCAGGCAGCTTTCGAGCCACTCCACCCCCAGTCTGTAGCGCTGCATGGGGTTGTTGTGACCCAAGTGCAGAACCCGACACTTGGCCTTGTTGAACCTCATACCATTGGCCTCGGCCCATCTGTCCAGCCTGTCCAGATCTCTCTCCAGAGCCAATCTACCCTCAAGCAGATCAACACGCCCCCCTAGTTTAGTGTTGTCTGCGCACTTACTGAGGGTGCACTCGATCCCCTCATCCAGATCATTGATAAAGATATTAAAGAGAACGGGCCCCAGCACCGATCCCTGGGGGACACCACTTGTGACTGGACACCAACTGGATTTAACTCCATTTACCACCACTCTCTGGACACGGCCATCCAGCCAGTTTTTTACCCAGCAAAGAGTACACCTGTCCAGGCCATGAGCAGCCAGTTTCTCCAGGAGAATGTTATGGGAAACGGTGTCAAAAGCCTTGCAAAAATCCAGGTAGATAACATCCACAGCTTTTCCCTCGTCCACTAAGTGGGTCACCTTGTCATAGGAGGAGATCAGGTTTGACAGGCATGACCTGCCTTTCACAAAGCCATGCTGACTGGGCCTGATCACCCTGTTCTCTTGCATGTGCCGTGTGATGGCACTGAGGATGATCTGCTCCATGACCTTCCCAGGCACCAATGTCAGACTGACTGGCCTGTAGTTCCCTGGATCCTCCTTCCGGCCCTTCTTATGGATGGGCGTCACATTTGCCAACCTCCAGTCAGCTGGGACCTCCCTGGTTATCCAGGACTGTTCATAAATGATGCACAGTGGGCCGGTGAGCACTTCCGCCAGCTCCCTCAGCACCCTTGGATGGATCCCATCCGGCCCCATAGATTTGTGCACCTCCAGGTGCTGAAGCAGGTCCCTCACCATTTCCCTTTGGACTACAGGGGCTTCATTCTGCTCCCCATCCCTGTATTCTAGCTCAGGGGTCGGGGAACTCAAGGAACAACTGGTCCTTCTGCTGAAGACTGAGGCAAAGATGGCATTAAGTACCTCAGCCTTTTCCTCATCCTTGGTTACTACGTTACCGGCCCCATCTACTAGAGGACAGATATTATCCTTGGTCCTCTTTTTATTGCTAATATATTTATAGAAACTTTTTTTGTTGTCCTTGACAACAGAAGCCAGGTTTAGTTCTAGCTGAGCTTTGGCCCTTCTGATTTTTTCCCTACATTGCTTCATAAGGTTTATGAAAGACCACTTCTGCAACCAGTCGACATCCCTGAGTCACAGTGCTACCTCTATCTCCAATTTTATGTCCTCCAGAAACTTGATGAGAGAAAACTCTTACCCATCATCCTATAGTATGTAGGGACAAGAATACAATCCCTGTCACTACGAATGCAAAACAGCCTGCCATAAACACTTTACCAAAAAATAACTCAAACATAAGCAACTAAACATGTAACTCATTGCCTCTCTGGGACAATTTTGAATGATTTTATTATTTTTTATTTAAGTTTTTAGGTTTTTTTTAGCCCACTGTTCTCATTTATGTGGAGTAACACAAAATGTTGAAACTTCATGGTCCACTATGAAAGTATCTACACTGGTACATTGGAAGAGCTGCCCTTCATGGAAATGTCACCTAGCTTGGGGTGGCAATAAATTGAAATGTAGGCTTGAATGAAACTAAGACAATTTTTCTTTGAGTTCAGGTTTAGTTTCATTTCTTTCTGCATTAGACAACCTCTTCTTAGTGCTATCAATTTGTCATGTGTCACAAAATCTATTTCATTTCTTATATCTGTCCATATCAGATTTGTGTGGTTTTCTGACAGAAAAACCTTGTTTCTTTTTTTGTACAAATTTGTACTCATTATCATTACAGGAAGAGGTTGGAAAAACATGCATTAAAAGTACCCCCCCCCCCCCCCTAAAACTAGCAGGCAAAACAAAAAGTCACATATTTATTATAACAAAAATCATAATTTTGAATAATTTTATGCATTTTACTGTGCATATCTGGAGTTGGTAACTGTGCCTATTTAGAAAATTACATGATAGTCCTCATTACAGCTAAGTATGAAATTAGTGCTCCCACTTTTAACATATGGAAGCAGAGTAAGTTGCCAAAGAAAACTCATGGCATTGTCCAGACCCACAAGAGTTTGTCTTTGCTCCAGAAGCAGGTAAAATGTTGACCTTTCCGTAGAAGCCAGAATAATATATCAGAGGAACCCAGACTCCGTGTGAATATACCCACAGTATATCAGCATCACACAGTTTACGTTTTAAAGCATATTTATCACAACTGAGTCAAAGAGGGCAAAATTCCCAAACCAATCTATAATTTACAATCCAGCATTTGGGACCCTGGCAACTCAGTAATTATTTGGCTTCTGCTTGTGTGTGTATGCATGTGTGTTTATTATTTTATTTATTTATGTGAAATGTGTGCACACGAGTTTTATTTTGGAGGCTTATGATATAAAAGCTCTGCGTGTGATTTATTAAAAACAAACGATGAAGCAAAAAGAAGATTATATTCCCTCATAATGGGATGGGGTGCTTGCCAGAGCCTGGAAATGGAATACTAACTAGTAGCTTTGTGAGAGCTGCTAGTTGAAGAGCTGTCTAATATAAGCTGGCTTTGCTCCCTTTTCAGCTGAGGAGCCTATTTTCCTCCCTTTTTAAATTTATTTCGTACCTTTTGGATGTTGCTTTCTTGCTTCATCTCCTTAGGCTCCGTCTTCTGAACCTTTTTCAACACACTCCACTGAGAAAGCAGGTGAGAGGAATAGGTCAAATGGGACAAGTGTGCTGTGGCTGTTTCCTAATGGACTGATGCTCATTTAAATCAAAGGAGAAGCATGCACATCCTGGAGGTGATCAGCTATGCAGCTGATCCCCTGGGTGGAAGGGGTGTCCAGGCAGGAGACGTCTGGAACTGGGCTGCAACATAACAGCTTGGGGTCTCTTAGGTCAGGGCTCACTTCCTGGCGGCATAGCATGCTTGTCCAAACTGTGAGCTATTTTCAATTTAAGATGTGGAGATCTCTTCTCCTTTTCTGGACACCCTGTAAGGCTCTTGCTCTTTATTCAAAGCAAACAAGAGGAAGTTTGAAATCTCATCTGAAGAATAAAGGAGTTGAAGAAGATGTTTTCCAGTATTGTCTGCAATTTAAAACAAACAAACAAAAAAACCCTAAACAACAAAACAAACAAAAAATCCCACCAACTTCCCCAAATTCTCAGCTATATACATATGACATATATGTAAGATGGCTGTGTAGGTTAAAGCAAGGCAGTTCAGCTTCTGAGTCCTGATAAAGTATGAGTGGCAAACTTAAGAAAAGCAACTTATCTCAAGGAAGGGAAAAGATTGCAGTGACAACCTTCTCTTTTGTAGCTGGTATTCCCTTCTTCCCTAGATGTTACCACTCTTAAAGTTCTGATACTTATGAACAAAATATTGTGGGCAGAAATGTCGCCACTTGGTCCAGGGAACGTAGATATCTATCTCAGCATTGACATTTCCACTGCTGGAGCCAGGTGTCCCACTTCTAGACATTTTAGTACTGAGAATCACCATACTTAGGATCCTTCTTATACCCTTGACTCTTTGCTTAAAGGTCCTTGAAACAGGTAGGTCAGATTCTGGTAATAGGAGTGTGATAGATTTCCTCTGAGAAAGATGCCATTGAAACCAGTGAGATTCACTGCTTTATAATGTTAATTATTGTATGACCTGGCCTTATATTTGACAGAGTCAAAAGAAAGCCTGGTAGCTTGTAAAAAATGAGGGTTCCTATTAATTTTTTTTTAGATAAAAAATGAATTGAAATGCTGTCATAGCTGTGACTCTCCACTGTGATTTAATTAGAATAGAATAAAATAGACTATTTCACTTGGAAGGGACCTACAATGGTCATCAATGATCAACTGCCTGATCAATTCAGGGCTGACCAAAAGTTAAAATATGTTGTTAAGGGCATTGTCCAAATGCCTTTTAAATACTGACAGGCCTGGGGCATTGACCATGCCTCTACATAACCTGTTCCAGTGTTTGACCATCCTCTAGGTAAAGAAACTTTTCCTAATGTGGAGTCTAAACCTCCCCTGGTGCAGCTTTGATCCACTCCCACATGTTCTATCACTGGATATCAAGGAGAAGAGCTCAGCACCTCCCTCTCCACTTCCCCTCCTCAGGAAGCTGTAGAGAGCAATGGGGTTGCCCCTCAGCCTCCTTTTATCCAAACTGGACAATCCAAAACTCCTTAGACCCTCCCCATAGGACATTCCTTCCAGCCCTTTCACCAGCTTTGTTACCCTGCTCTGGATGCTTTCAATGATATTCACATCTTTCTTGAAGTGTGAACTGCACACAGCATTCAAGGTGAGGCTGCACTGATGCTGCATACAGAGGGATAACTCCCCCTAAACCTTTGGACTGCAATGTGTTAAGCATATACGCAAGGTTAAAGGTTAAGAGTTACTTCCCGAAGACATTCACCTGAACATTATACTGATGACATTGTCTCACCTTTTCCCCAGCAGAGGTTTCTCAACACAATCTGTTCCTCCTGTGAATGCAGAATTGGAGTTTGAACGTGTTTGATTATTACTATGATGGCCATTATTATCATTATAGTTATCATAATAGTCACCATCAATATCAAATACATGATAAAAAGGTGTTAGCCAGTCATTTTGATAGCTGTGTTAAACAGGATGTGTAGTAAACAAGAAAAATAAATCTCGCCATCTGTTTAATCCTATGCTTTTGCTTATAATTCTAGGGATAACACTGAATTACTGTAGTTCCAGAATGTGCCTTGTAAAGGATTCACTTGCAAACAATCTATATTAATTACATGTACACAATATCATTCCACTGATAACATGTTGAAGACATCTTTAATATTGATATTAAAATATCCTTAATAGATTAATTTCTTACTTGCTGTTATTTATTGATTCTACTCTGAAAAAAAAGGCCCGTTGTCACCTTCAGGGAGGGTCCTGAATAGAAGAGTTTAGTAGAAGCTAAATTTGCAAGTCCTAACAGCATAAAACTATGACTGCGCGTTTACAGACTCATACATGCATCTCGTCAAAAGTTTATCTTCTCGCAACAATTTACACATCTACGATGGCCAGTTTAAAAATATATTAAGATATATTTCTCTGATTTACTGATTTAAAAGATGTCTACATTTTGATCCTTTATCAACTTTGCAAAGTCTCCAGGTTTTTAAATTGTTCATGGTGTTTGTTGGCCTAATAATTTCTATCACACTTAATCAACATACAGAAAGCTGTTTGTCCAAACAAGTTTAGCTTAAATTCCTGGTATTAAATGACATCTCCGAGTTACCAGGAATAAGAAATTGCTAAAACAGATTTTAACTACCTGATAGCAGCAGACCTGACAGAAGTGTACTCTGAAGTGTGATGTGTTTGGGAGGGGGTAAGATCTGTGGATCTGTGGGACTGTCTAAAGAGAGGTTACAGACATTCTGTGAAATGGATAATGGCATCTGTCATCAGTTCCATTGGTATAAATTAAGACCTTTGATAAAGCTGATGGAGGTACACTGGTGTAAAAATAAATAAATGAGAACAGAATCAGCCTCCCAGAGTGACTAATATTTTAGATACCCACCATGGAGGAAATGTGAGTATTTTAGGGCGCTAATTTTCTTTTACACTTTTACAATTCCCCAAACTCTTGATCTGTAGAGAGCAGTACTAAACTTTGTTCAGACAAGTATCAGTAAATCTGAGTTATGATCTGCTATGACACTATATGTATGTATGCTGTTTAAATAGAAAACATATAGGTACACTGTGTCGTCCATCTGTCTGTCTGTCTCTGTTTTATCAGAATTTCACTGAAATATATGGATGTTGTTATCAACACTTTAAAAATTCAATAACTTTCAGTCTGGATATTTCCCTCTAGCCAGGAGATCTTAGCTACTAGTTTATAAAAAAGGGACGAGTTTCATCAGTCGTCATTTTTAGCTTGGAAGCACGTCCACTGGCAATGACAGATCCTAGCAGCCGAATTACAATCCAAATGAAGCAGATATAGACTGAATCAAGAGAAAGCACTGCCTGCCAGGAACTATGATTTCCTTTTAAGATGACTTCTGTACTGAAATTTAATACTAGTAACAACATTTGAACTGAAGTAGAACCTGAGGTCTTAACTAAGATCAAGGCCTGCGGGTGTGTTGATCTGCTTGAGGAGAGGATGGCTCTGCAGAGGTACCTGGACAAGCTGTACCCATGGCCCGAGGCCAATGGTACGAAGTTCAACAAGGCCAAGTGCCGGGTCCTGCACTTGAGTCACAACAGGCCCGTGCAGCACTACAGGCTTGGGGAGGAGTGGCTCGAAAGCTGCCTGGTGGAAAAGGACCTGGGGGTGTTGGTTGACAGCCGGCTGAGCATGAGCCAGCAGTGTGCCCAGGTGGCCAATAAGGCCAACAGCACCCCGGCCTGTATCAGGAATAGTGTGGCCAGCAGGACTAAGGAAGTGATCGTCCCCCTGTACTCCACACTGGTGAGGCCCCACCTCGAGTACTGCGTTCAGTTTTGGGCCCCTCACTACAAGAAGGACATTGAGGTGTTGGAGCATGTCCAGACAAGGGCTACAAATCTGGTGAGGGGTCTGGAGGACAAATCTTATGAGGAACGACTGAGGGAACTGGGGTTGTTTAGCCTGGAGAAGAGGAGGCTGAGGGGAGACCTTATCACCCTCTACAACTACCTGAAAGGAGGTTGTGGAGAGGTAGGGGCTGACCTCTTCTCCCTGGTGACAAGTGGGAGGACGAGAAGAAATGGCCTCAGGTTGTGCGAGGGGAGGTTTAGATTGGCTATTAGGACAATTTTTTTCACTCGAAGGGTTATTAAACATTGGAATATGCTGCCCAGGGAAGTGGTGGATTTGCCATCCCTGGAGGTGTTTAAAAAAAGAGTAGATGTGGTACGTGGGGACATGGTTTAGAAGTGGTTTTGCCAGGGTAGGCTAATGGTTGGACTTGATGATCTTAAAGGTCCCTTCCAACCTCAGTGATCCTATGATTATATGATTATATGATTCTATATTGCTGGGTGTATGTTTCCACTTGCCCGGAGCCCAAGCCTGTGACATACCGAAATCCATAGGTGTGTCTTGCTTGTCTGCAGACAGTCACTTTTATATACATTGGGTCCTTGCACTGCTCTGTGCTCTTGTCCCTCCTGCGAGGGTTTGAACTAATGGCATTGTGGCTAGGAAAGGAATATACCTTGCAACTTGGCCTGATTTCAGCAAACGTAAACTTAAAGCCTGTCTCTGTGATCCAACATAGAAATGCAGTTTCCTCAATGCAAATACTATATTTTGGTTACATGAAATATGGCCTTGGCATTATGGATTTTAAGGTGACTGTTTCATCTGCTCTACTCTTTAAATTCTATTGCATCTTTCATTCAAATTTATCGGCTTTTCTTTTTTCTTTTATTTTTTTTTTTTTACAAAGCAAGCAAGCTGACAAACAAACAAAAAAACCAACCCAACAAAATACAACAAAAAAAAATACACGGGCCACATGAAAGTTTGCTGAGGACAGTAGGGGTCATTGACTAATTTTGAAATGCCTTGACTCTTGTTAATATATTTGTCTTCATATTTCTGTAGGAAAGATTAACTTCAGCTATTTTTTTTGATAAATAAAATAAAATGAAGCAAAATAAAATAAGTATAATTTAAAGGAAAATAAAATCTTAGTTATAGTTTAAATGAATAAATATATCCAAGAGAAGTCTCTGCTTTTAATTATGGAGCAGGAAAATTATATTTCAAATCCTCTCCGATACAAAGAGGTTTCTCAAAGCTCTTCAAACTTCATATCTTGATAATTAAATTTAAATCAAAGGGAGATGTAGAAAATAAAACCACTACAAATAGATTTATGAAAATTACTTTCTGACTTAGTTACAAGAAAAAGAAGCAAAAGATAAATAAACAAGTAAAATGGGACAGACAAAACTAAATATGAAAGTTCTTTCTCTTTTTTTTCCTACATTTTTTTCTTTAAGTGAAAAGTTACGCTTGATTCTAAAGTACATGATAGTTGTCAGATACTTGGAAGAAGAGTTCAGAACATGAAGAGCAATTTCCTTGGAGCTGCTTTTCCCTTTTACACAAAAGCTCAGTGACTAGAACAACTTCAATTCACTTCTCTCTTTGACAACATTTGAGCAATATAGCTCACCTCTTAAAAGAATGTTTCAACATTTTTATCTCGTGGATAGTTGGAGAAAGATTTCTCTACCTCTTTCGTTCTGATTTTTTTTTTTTTTCTACAAGTAAGTAAAATTCAGGTATCCCACAGAACTACAAATTTTTAAAATTCCTTTCTCTCACTTGGTATTTAAAAAGTGCCAAAGTTGGCCAGTTCCAAGAGGAAGAAGGATTGAGGAAAATTGCCCTCTGAAAACCCTGCCATCAATATGGTGAGAGGCAAGAATCAACCACTGAATCACTCACTCTTCTGAATTAAGACTTTAATCCAAAACATTTGCTTACTGCCTTCCAAACAGTGACCTACTTACTCCTAAACTCTAACAAAGTGTGTAGAGGAAAGTCTTTTTCAGCTTTAGTATTATTAAGTGTTGAATGGAGTCATAGGGGAGTATAACAATAATTTATAGTCCAGTTGGACCTCCAGGTTTCAGTATATACTTGAATTATCTTTTATTTAATTACAGAAATGAAACTGTTTTGGTATAAGCTTTATCTACCTGATCATTTAAGAAGCTTTCTGAAGGACTCTAAATGGGGGTTAAATTCCCACTAAACTTGAAGCATTAATACATGAGTGATAGGGCCTAGCCAGCAGACCTATCACAATGATGTAGTAGTCGTAAGTTTGGGGTTGTTGAGCTTTTTCTTTTAGCTGACAACAAATTTGAACAAAAAGAGAATTAAATTTGGAGCTAGGCTGAAAAAATTATTTGGTGGGTGGAAATTATTAAAATGAAATTAAAAAAAGTCATTGGCTTTATGAAGGAAGAGTGTTGAATTATATTGTAATCATAAAGATAAAAAAAAGAGCAAGTACATGCATTGGTGTAATTTGCCATTTCAGTTTCTTCTCTTACCTTTGGGCTTTTCTTCTGTCTTTCATTGCATTCTATTTCCATTTTTTTTTTTTTTTAATGTCATTAAATATCTCGGCAGCTAGTTTTCTAAATTCAATAGATTTTTTCTTTTTGTTTCAAATTTTGACCAGACACTCTTGCCAACAATCATGACTAACTTTCCTCCACCTCTGACATAATGCATTTTTGGTACCTTTCTATTAGAAACCAAACATTCAAACCATCTATCTCTTTTCCCATCAAAAAAAAAAAAACCTCACCTGCTGTTACTTTTGGTGTAATTACCTTACTGACTTTCTCAAGCCAGCATTGACGCTCAGCTACTCATTGTCTGGACATTGCTGTTTGTAAGAAGTAGGCAAGAGGTGACAACTCACATCCAATCACAAAGCTTAAAATTCATATTTCACTTCTTCGATTCTCTCTCTTTTTCCACTACTCCTTCCTCTATTTCTCCTTCCCTTCATCACACACAAAACCTTTTACATTATTCAGGTCTCCATTACATACTACCATTTTTTTTTTTTTTTTTCGTTTGTATGTGAGACTTTGAAGATCTGTAGTTCTTTTCAACATTCAAGGTCTTTGGGCCCCTAACTTGTATGCAGTGCTATGCTACTTGAATTAGTATTACCCTTCAAAGACTGATATTTCACTGCAACAGAAGACACTCTGTAGTGAATTTTGTTAAAGCTGTTATTGCCAAAATGTATTTTTGTTTTTACGTGCTTTCTGTCTTTGCAACCAAAAGAAATGTTTGGTTGGAAAATTGTCATGTTGTCAGCAATGACTTTTGCATTTCCTTAAAAAAAAAGATTTAAACACAGTTTTGGAGAGCTTTTATTTTTAATGTTGCTGTGATGTCTTTTCTTAATGAGCAGAGTAAGAAGTATGATGTGATTGCTGCCACATTGTGGACTAAATTGAAGAAAACATGAATATCTAAATGTGTTAAATGTTCAGAATACTTAAAAATTACATTAATGATATTGCTACAGTGGTCTTCTAAATCATGGAATTCTTTTTCTTCCAAATAAAACCCAACAAATATATACTAGTAGAAGCCCTGCATGCAGTCTTAATGCAATGATAAGATAGGGACATTGAAGTTGGAATTCTGACTGTGCTTAGGATTTCAGTTCTTGAACAAGATGTCTTTACAATTAATCTCCCTTCCCTTCCCTTCCCTTCCCTTCCCTTCCCTTCCCTTCCCTTCCCTTCCCTTCCCTTCCCTTCCCTTCCCTTCCCTTCCCTTCCCTTCCCTTC
Source organism: Vanellus vanellus (assembly GCF_965231255.1). Classification (NCBI taxonomy): domain Eukaryota; kingdom Metazoa; phylum Chordata; class Aves; order Charadriiformes; family Charadriidae; genus Vanellus; species Vanellus vanellus. The sequence continues at coordinate 81,325,235 of NC_138908.1, read as the reverse complement.
CCTTCCCTTCCCTTCCCTTCCCTTCCCTTCCCTTCCCTTCCCTTCCCTTCCCTTCCCTTCCCTTCCCTTCCCTTCCCTTCCCTTCCCTTCCCTTCCCTTCCCTTCCCTTCCCTTCCCTTCCCTTCCCTTCCCTTCCCTTCCCTTCCCTTCCCTTCCCTTCCCTTCCCTTCCCTTCCCTTCCCTTCCCTTCCCTTCCCTTCCCTTCCCTTCCCTTCCCTTCCCTTCCCTTCCCTTCCCTTCCCTTCCCTTCCCTTCCCTTCCCTTCCCTTCCCTTCCCTTCCCTTCCCTTCCCTTCCCTTCCCTTCCCTTCCCTTCCCTTCCCTTCCCTTCCCTTCCCTTCCCTTCCCTTCCCTTCCCTTCCCTTCCCTTCCCTTCCCTTCCCTTCCCTTCCCTTCCCTTCCCTTCCCTTCCCTTCCCTTCCCTTCCCTTCCCTTCCCTTCCCTTCCCTTCCCTTCCCTTCCTTCTCTTTACCCGTTCTCTTACCCCTTTACCTCTTATCCTGAAGCAGTAGGGTTTAAAACACAGTTAATTCAGTAATTATATATTTGAATTCCTTTCAGACTCTTAGGTAAATAACATCTGGTCTTGACGATTTGTTACTTTTTATCGATATGTCTAAAATCTCCACTGCTGACACTTCATTTTGAGACTGACATTCAAACACAGAGAAGCAACAGAATTTCCCTTCTTCACAGTGAACATGGATATGAAGAATTCATTTTTCTTTTCTGTTATGACATTATCTTCCTTGTCTGGTTCTTTTACATCTTGGTCATTTGTAAATCCCATAAACTCTCTGGCAAGTTTCTTGCTTTTGATGGATATGAAAAACTTTTTATTATTACTTCTTTTATTTTAGAAACTTTAGCAGCTTGTTTCTCACACTAATCTTTTCATCCTATTTTTATTATGTTTTAACATTCAGCTTGTCCACAGTCAAGCTTTTTTGCTATTTCCACTGAGTGCACATACCTTCCACTTTTGAAAGATATTGATTTATTTCTAGACTAAACTGGGGGGGCGGGGGGGGGAGTACTTTGTTTCGAAGGATGACACAAATGAAAATATATGGGGAAAACAGGAAAAAAAAAAGAAGGGCTGTTTGTTTAAAGAAATGTATTTCAGTGGATATAAAAATAAGGAAATAGGAAATAGACAAGATTAATCATATAGTTAAATTCACACTATTTCTGATATCAGGGTATGAAGCAAACACATGCTTCAAGGATGTGTTTTTTCATTCCACCCCAGTATTTGCAGCAGCTACTCCTTAGAAGACAGGCACTGTGTATGCTGTATTGTCTCCCACAACTCTGTTCCCCGTAACATCCCCGTAATGGCATCTTGAACAAAGCAGCATACCTTTACATGGCAACACAAAGGTGTGCCTTGGCTACTTCAGTGCGTTTTTAAGTCCATTTGGAAAGGTCTCTGATTTTTTAAAACTTATGCAGCCATTCCCCACCAATGGAGAGGAAACAGGTTGGGATGTAGAAATTAATTAAATGATTAAAGGATATCCCTAAAGACTGAAGAGTAACCTGATAATTTCATATGTAGGATACACTTCAGTGAAACAGTTTTCCAATAAAGCTACTGTCTGTTTGTTTAGGATTTGCACTGTGGGTTTTTTTTGTTTGTTTGGTTGGTTTGGTTTGTGTGGTTTTTTTTGTTTTGTTTTGTTTTGTTTTGGTTTTTTTATCTTGAAGTCTTGTTTTCCACACCAATGTTTAAAACAGTGTCATAAAGCTTGTCAGTACATGCTAGCTTTATTTTAAAACTCTTATCTATGCTGCAAATCAAACTGGAAGTAAAAGCATAAACAACAGTTGCATATAAATGTAGATCAAGATTTTTTGATGTAATGATTTAAAGGCAGGCACCAAAATGGTGTAACCAACTAAATCAAACACTAAGTTTCTGAAGGGCTAAGAACCTGTGGTTCCTGGTTGTATTGATCCAAATGGGAATGCTTACTGCTTCCTCAGAAAATCTATTCTCCTGTTAGTGCTGAATAAGGGGAAGGGTTCTAACTGCAGAATATGTATCTTTAGAATATTAGGGAAAGATGCCAACACAATCTCTTGGTATTTCAAAATATTTTGCTATTTCTATTGCAAAAAAAAAATAAATTAAAAAGTATATCCCTCTGCTACCTCTACTAATGAATGTAATTGATTTGATGCCCTCACTTTACCAACTCTGTCACTCACCATGAGATATTTCCTTCATTTGTCTAATAAGAATGTTCCATGATGAGTTTGTAAAAGGTAATTCATGGCATTGATCCTGCCTTGCAAACCTCACTGAAATCCATACATTCCTGGTTTTGTGGAACAATTTGCTTGACCTAGAATATCATGTTCTCACTGCATAATAGGATGCGTGTCTGTGAGTGTGAGCGGGAAAGACCTGCTTAGTGGAGTAGTGGAGGATGCACTGTTCTTGAAAGTACCTGTCATTGATTACAATTATGTCCTTTCTATAAGGGAAAATAGTTTGGGTTTTGAACTTTTGGGGCAGACGATATCACCTGGTAATACAGCCTATTTCAATTGCAAACTGCTGGTGGCAAAAGCTGACTATTATCCACACTTACATACATGCTATCATAATGGATGCTCTGAGGCTTTTTAGTGACATAAAAGATAAATAATAAGATGAGGAAATTTAATGTTCTAGGGAAATACAAGTATCTCAATGTTAGTATTTTCATCATGAATCAGAATTAAAAAACTGGTATACAAAAAACCCGCATGGAATGTACTTTTCCAAAAAGATTTCCTTAGAATGAAAGATTTGTTTAATAATTTTATGATTGAGTTTTGTTTGTTATTAAATCTGAAATGACGGGTTTCATACTGCTTGTCTTCACTTACTGGAGTCTGAAACACTCAGGTAACTGGCATTCATTCTTTCCAAAGGCATGTACTCCTCCAACAAACTACGTCTCCATAATGCACCAAACAATATGTGATTGCTGAAAAATTGCATTACTCAAAGCATCTGTTCATTATGAACGGCAAAACTTGTCCACCCAAAAGAAAGTATGGAATAATCAGAACTGTATTTTCCAGTATGCTGTGAAGCACAAGAAGAAAGCTTTTAAGAAAAAAAATAACTCAAATCAGTGGAAGTGTAAAGTATAAACTTCCTAACACTCCATGTTCCCTCCACCTCTATGATTTTGTCAAATCTTCTACTCAACTCTCCTGATTCTATAACACATTTCTTACCGCAGTTCATCAAAGGGATGTGGCAAATTCATACATGTTTCCATAGAAAATATGTTTTTTGCTCAAACATAAATTAAAAAAAAATAACCCTCAGGAATTGAAATTCTTAAATTGTTCTAGTAACAGATTATTTCATTATATTGATTTTTATAGTAACTTGCACAGTTGCATTTAAATGAGGGTGCCTAAGTGATACCACAGTATAAACATCCCGGACATATCAACAGACTAAGAAGGTGAAATCAATTTCAAGGTTGGGAGAGGTGTTACAAAAAAGAGTTTCCCTATAAACCACTCCAGTTTACTGCTAAGTCTAAGTAAATTACCCACACAGGTATGGGGCAGAACTGCTATACGTTCCAGGACTTTTGATTCTCAGGTTCGCACCTGAATAACAACACAACCCTTCCTCCCATCCTTGGCATTGACGGTTGCTCCTGTAATTGCCTTCTCTGTTATGAGTCTTTTTTTCCCTTTTCCCTATAAAAGAAATTACAGCTTGTCTCTGTAGAAGATAAAACCTGAGTAACTGCTGTACCATAGAAATGCAGCAGGTTTGTGCAATAATACGAAGAAGGGAAGATATGCGACTTGTGGGCAATTAAATACATTCGACACAGCAGCCCATCGGAGAGCCACTTATTTTTAACTCCTTTTAGTTATTTCTCTTTAAAAAGGGCTTTAGCCCTCCAGCTTCTCTCTGAAGAAACTTTGAGACTAGCCATGACAGGACTCACATTGTTAAGCCTGCTGGGTAGCGCCAGTACAAAACGTGATGACAGAGTCACCCACAGAGAGAGCTGTCTTATTTATCCCCATGCTGGCAAACTGATGCACTCCTAGCAGTAGTAGCTTTCCCTGTAATCATTTGTATTATTATTTATAACAAATTACATGTCAAGGACACAATGGAAAATTGGTGCATCCCATTAATTTTTGTATGAGGGGTGGGGGGAATAAAAGGTTATGAACTGTTACTAGACACACATCAACAATTTATTTTACCTGTGAACTGAGAAGTCCTTTGCATTTAAACTTTTATGAGGCAGATAGAGAAGGAAAGAGATGGACTCAGACATACTTGAGGGAGAGGAAAAAAAGAGAAATGAGAGACTGAGGCCTGGAGAAGTGTCAGATATGAATATGAATAGAAATGATACCTTTGATTCCACTACATTGACTAAGACAAAGTTGTTTTCTGGAAAAAACACCTGTTAAATGTATATGTTTCAAGAGATTAGTTGATGAACATTTAGGATCAGGGAAGACAGTATCTATTGATGAACATTACTAGATTTTTTAAAAAGGCATGTAGTGATAGGACAAGCGGTAATGACTTTAAACTGAAAGAGGATAGATTTAGATTTGATGTAAGGAAGAAATTTTACTCTGAGGGTGGTGAGGTACTGGAATATGTTGCCCAGGAAATTTGTGGATGCTCCATTCCTGGAAGTGTTCAAGACCAGGCTGGATGGGGTTTTGAGTAACCTGGTCTAGTGGGAGGTATCCCTGGCCATGGCAGGGGGTGGGAACTGGATAATCTTTAAGGTCCCTTCCAACCCAAACCATTCTATGATTCTATGATGCGCATTTTTTAAGAGATTGGGGCAACATTTTCTGTGTTTAACAAGCAGTTGCTGTAGGTAATTAGTATCAAGCATTATGTGAGAGTTATTCCGTGAGAGATTCATGGCAGGAATACATCCTAAATAAGGAGGAGTGGAGGTAGAGACAGTATTGAATAAGGTTTAAGCTTCACAATGAGTTTAGTAAGCAACTGAGTGCAGGAGAAGAACAATGTGAAAACATTTGTGAAAAAAAGTAGGGGTAGCAAGAATGAAAGCTTGGACTCTGTGGCCTGTGTAATGTAAGAGGTCACACAAGATGATTGTAATTGTCCTTTTTGGCCTTAAAAATCCATGAATCTATGAATGAATGAATGAATCTATGATTCAGGGACAAAAGCTGAAACAAGGTTCAAAGATTGCAGGTCCAAAGTCAAACTCATCAGTGAAGACTTATGAAAAGACATGATTGATGACTAACCTTGTCCTTAGATTGTACGTGAGGCTACTGCTTTTTAAAAGTGACACTTGTCACTTTTCCATCTTACCAGGAGGAGAAGAAAAATATATATACAATCTTTGTCAACATCAATTTTTGCTTCACGTTTATTGCAATCATTAACTGTACTGCACAATGAAAAAATACAGTGTCACCTTGGGTTCATCAAACTTGACACTAAAAGGTTAAATGAATTTCTTACCTTGGCATGATTCAAAGAGGAAGAGTACCCGCATGGTACATGCTGCACAGATTAATACTTTTTTCTTTTCTTTTCTCTTTCTTGCAATTGCAGACAAAGTTTACTGACAAACAATGGACATTGCATTCAGCTCAACAGTACAAAGTTAATTGTATCAATAAGTTCCAAACATCTGAAGGTTCTTTCAGTGGATGATTTGCAGTTCTCAGCATCTCTAAAGAGATTCACATGCTGAAAGTTGGTACATAGGAGGTTTCAAGCCAGTCAGCTATATTATCCATGCCAAATTGGGTGGAGTTGTCCTCACTGAGACTTTTTTTAACCTGCAAGACTAAGCATTTCCTTTTTCCTCTTCATTTTCAAACCCAGTCTTATTACATCTCTTTCTCTTTTTCTCCTTTATCACTCCCTTGGCTGTTCTGCTAAGCTCTTCAGCTTGACTGTTCTTTTAAAATTCTGCAACTGCATATATTTAAGATGAGAACATTGAGAGAAGGATGGGCTGTTTATGTCTATATGGGAACTGGCGAGAAACTTTACAAGTTTCCATTTGTTTTTTTAAAGTGAAAAATAAATAACAGTTGAATGCTGCTAGCATCAAGATGTGGAATATCTTACATCCTGCAGTACCTTCTGGAGGGAAACTAGTCAAACTCATCCTGGCTTGGCAAAAGTATATGCTGAAAAAGATTCTGCTGGAGGGAAAGACATCAATTTATAACTAATATAACAAAATGATGATTTTATATCGCTGGTTAAATAAGCTCAGAGTTCAGTTGCTTGGTTAAAAATTTTGACAGCAGAGAGGTAAAACTCTTGTACTAGAACCTTCTAAGTATGTAGACGCTGGGTTTGGATTAATTGAATTTTATATTGCATGGGAAAAAAAATAAAAAAATAAAAAACAAAACAGAACCCTAACTAAGGGGTTGGTTCCCTTGGCTTTTGCGAATTCCATTCTCGGCTTTGCACTTGGATCTATCTGCACTTCCGTTCATTTTTTGAAAGTCATACATGTCATGGAAACAAGACACTTAAAGTGCGTATGTTGCTCCAAATGCACAAACAACTGCTTATGAATCTAAAACGTGGATGGAACAAAAGTTTTGAAGGATTTGCATGTAAGTCTACATGTGAATAAGCAGCAGTCAAATGCAAAAATTACCTCTGTGTATGGTTAATAGAATATTTGAAAATTAAGCACTGGAAATATAACAAATTCCCTGAACTGACCAGGCCCTGGATCCCTAATAGAAAACAATTTGTGCAATAGTGACTCCTTAACTTTGTTCTAGAATAAAGGCAGTGCTCATTAACTGATGCTGCTGGCAAAGTGAGTAGGAATCTATACCAGACAAACTCTAAATAAGGAATCCAGAAGCTAGGAGATGCGGGAAAAGCATTAAATGAAGCTTCCTGACAAAATTAGCCAGTTCTTCATGATTATTTCAGACTTCATATTGCAGAACTAAACAAAACAAGAAAAATAAAAAAAAGAACCGGTGAGATGTTACAGTTTGCAGTTATTTCAATTCATAATCTTTTTTTTTTTTTTTTATTTGAGTTTTCATTTTTGACATTGAAGGACTGTATTGTGTCCCCTTTTGACTTTAAATGCTATGTAAAATCTGTAAACTCTTCTATCCTGCCTAGTGTGGGAAATCTTTGACACCTGGGAAAAACTAAGAACATCTTCATCCAGATATACTTCTTCCAGAAGTCTGAGATCTCACCAACTGCTTTACCTTAGTTGTCCTTCTACTCCTGGACCTCCAAAGAGATGGTCAGAGGGGAGTGTTTTCTGAAAGAAAATTGTATAGAGGATGGGGCCAGACTCTTTTCTGTGGTGCACTGCGACAAGAAGAGAGGCAACAGGCACAGACTGGAACACTGGAGATTCTGTCTGAGCCTAAGGAAAAACGTCTCCACTTTGAGGGTGACAGAGCACTGGATCAGGCTGCCTAGAGATGTTGTGGAGTCTCCTCTTTGGCAGGGGGTTTGGACTAGATGATCTCCAGAGGTCCCTTCCAACTCCTACCATTCTGCGATTCTGTGATTCTGCTTAATAGGGATAATTCCTACCACTATGTAGGAATTCGTAACCTTTCTTATAACTGCCTAGTTTTTTTCTTAAGTAGTTGGTTTTTGAAAATGGCTTCCCTTACTTAATTCTTAATAACAACTCCTGGAATTAATTTTCCAGGAACCCTCTCCAAAGTTTGTGAAAGATGTGAAATCTGAAGAATTAAAAGCCCAGATACGATTCAGATACTGTTTATCAAAGGCAGCACTTCAGAGAAATGTCCTTTAACTGACCGGATAGGAGGTGTGGGTTAACCCCAATTGCAGGGGATGGTTGGGAAATATACCCAGGCAGTGGGCACATATAACATGGTGCATTTATGTTAATGTGTGTGTGTTCGTGTGTGTGGATGGATGTGCCATAAAATTCTGGTAGCATTTGAAGTATTATTTCTGCTTGACTGTTTGCAGTGTTGATTTATGCAATGTTGATTTTCTGTATTAATATAAGTAACATGCAAAACTTAAGCTACAAAGGTTTATTTAGCAAGACAGAAAGTGAGAGTGAAAGTGAACAGGGAGCTTCACGATTTTGACATATAATTCTTCAGATATGATCAAAGAAGTCCATTTACTGGAAGCTCTACTAAGTGTCAGGCAAAACAATTTAAAGAATTGGAGCTGTCGATGGGATGACACTTTCATTTTGAGGCAACTTTCAAGGTTTTGAAACTTGTTCTTTTTCCACATAGTGTTGAAACGTCTATTTTCCTAATGAATGATTTGGGGTTTGATTCATGTCCAAAGGAACTTAGGCACCCATCTCTCCCTTTCAAAGAAAACAACAACCAAAAAAAAAATTAAATGAAAAACTAAACTTATCCTGAAGACAAATTTATTGCAACCCATGCACTTGTATATAATACTGCTGTTTTGACAAAACAGCGTAGTAGAATACAATTTAACCTAATAAAATATGTTCTGACCAACAAATTTTAACAACTCTGCTCTTAAGAATGCTAAGAAAATCTTCATTTGTTTTAGGAAAAACATTACAGGGAACAATTAGACCACCGTCTGAGAGAAGAAGTTATACAGCTGAAGTGAATGCGATGTTTTAACTTCACAGGTTAGCTGGCGTCCCTAGGGGAGACTGTGTTCTGCAAATACAGAGGCACAATTCTTGTCACAAGTGTGTGCTGAAGCTTGTAATGGGTTTCTTCTGAACCTTTCACACTTCTGCTTTCCACAGAAGGTTCATTTACCTTTTCGAAGCAGAACAGAGCTGTTTTTAGATTGTCTTGATTCCAATAGACACTGAGGTCCCTTGAGTCTAAATTGGGATGCCTTCGTCTAAGCAAATTTTTATCTGACTGGTTGGCAGTGAAAGCAAGAAAATGGCACCAGCTATAAAAAGCTTCATGTCTTGTGTTTTGTAGTTCATTAATTATTCCTTTCAGCGATTTCTGCACTACTTGTCTTTCCTGTGTCCAGTTCCTTAATTAAAATTGCGAATGCCCTAACTGGTTAACTGAAATCCAGGCACTTTCTTAGTTTGTCAGTTTGAGGAATAACTTCTCATGCCTGATTAATTAATAATTGGGTATAATGTTGCTAAATAATTATTTTATTCACACAACAAGTATATATTGTTTACCATGACCACTCTAATGAACTCTGTGTTTAGCTAACTGTCTCTCTGTAGTTGTTGCCCTTGGAGAATACCCACACCTGTCACTAGCTTACTTCCCCAGTATATGTAGCTTACACCCTTGTGGCAATATCCCACTTCAGTTTTTTTTTTTTTTTTTCCCCTGGTTCTACATCTGATCCCCACATTGTCACACCCCATTCAGCATTGCCACATTTAACCAAACACTGAGTCCCAAGACAGAGTGGCATACCTGGTTTACACTTGCATGTATATGAGAGGGCACCCATTAACCTAGTTCTAATTAGTTTACTACAACTTTTCTCCCCTCAGCCTATATATATGGAGTGCACTTGTGCTCAGATGGATCCATGTAAAGGCTGTTGACAGGATGAAAAAGTCTAGAGTACTGCACTGAACATCAGGAGATATGATTTTAAATACCACATACGTTAAGGCTTTAAGGCACGTGTTTTATGACTGTTTCAAATCAGACCTTCTGCCAGGAGTGTGTCACTGGGTGACAACATGGCCTTCCTGGGAAACAGGGCTACGGAGCAGTTTATAACCCTGGGAACTGTAGAGAAAACAGCAGCAAGGGCTCGCAAGGATGAGGGTGAATTTCTGTAAACATTCTGAGAATGGATTCTGTGTTCTGTTCAGCCCTGCCTGAATTTACAGAGTTAATTTCATTTTCCATTTCTAAAACACACCTAACGCTTGCCTTATGCTGCAGATTGATGCCCCGAGGCATCCACAGGCTTCACTGTTCCTGCCCAGCCTCCCATGGGACTCCCCCCACCATTCCCACTGCCCAGTACACCATTTTGGGGGCGATCAGTCACTGCCTCAGGGAAGCTGTAGGATCACTGAATCACACAGAATCACAGAATGGTGGGGGTTGAAAGGGACCTTTTGAGATCCTCTGGTCCAACACCCCCTTGCCAAAGCAGGGTCACCCAAAACAGGTTGGACAGGAATGCATCCAGGGGGTGTTGAACACCACCAGAGAAGGAGACCTAACAACCTGTCTGGGTACCCTGTTCCAGTGCTCTGTCATACTCAAAGTAAAGAATTTTTTCCTCATGTTGAGATGGAATTTCTGGTGTTCCAGTTTGTGCCAGTTGCCCTTTGTCCTGTCACTGGGCACCACTGAAAAGAGTCTGGCCCCATGATCTTGGCACGCACCCTCTAGATACTGATAAGCATTGATAAGACCCTGTCTCAGTCTTCTCTTCTCCAGGCTAAACAGACCCAGGTCTCTCAGCCTTTCCTCATCACAGAGATGCTCCAGTCCCCTGATCATCTTTGCTCAGAATCCAGCTCCCCACAGCCCTGCCTAGACCAGCCATGGGCCCTGATCAAATCATACTTGATTTACTGCACCACACTTGCATAATAGATGAGCTTCTAGAAAGGTGAGTTACACCAAAGTCAGATTTTCTGGTGAAGTGACAGAGCGGTGGTGTCATCTTCAGGGCTCAGTCTTACAACCGGGGTCAGGATGGGCCACAGACACCTCGGCACGAGGCACAGGGAGCCCCACGAAACCTGCTGGGGAATTCATCCACATTGTGAACGCCCTGAATTAAAGTCTTCCTCCTCTCCGGTGCTGACAAGGAGAAACAGGAACTTGTGAGACTGCATGCTAACCACTGGGCTATGAGATACTTCAGCGTGGGTTTCTTATATTTGTCCTGTTGAAACTGTTCCACTTTGTGTGAACAAATAATACTCTGTGGGTTGGGGAGAGGAGGCGAAGTGATTCTGTACCTTACCAGTTAATTACATGAGGCAGTGAGTAAAACGCTGTGTCTTTTATTCACAAATATTTACTGAAATAAGTTCTCTAATACTGGTTTAGATATGTTGAGGCACTCATTCTACTCCCTGAACTTTTGAACTAACCACTGGTGGTGTGATCTTTTTTTTCTTTTTTAATTCCCAAATATTGGCATTTAGAGAAAAAAAAGATCTATAGAAATTCTGAGTGATGGTAAAGAGAAGGTAGGGGATTTTTATTTTTTTTTTTAATTTTGACAAAAAAAATAGTAAATGAAGAATAAATTCTATGCATATAAAACCAAGTTTGGGTGGGTCTTTTTTTTTTTTTTTTAATTCTTTGCAGTTTAACAGAGGTAACCTTATCCATTGTACAGGTAAGTAGATGCCCATGAATATTTTTACAACTTTCTTTCTTTCATTGGAAATTTTGGAAATGAAAAACAAAATCAAATTTATAACAACTCACTCCCCCAAAAAACAAATCAATCCAAAATATCAACAATAAGCAAACAACAAAAACTTACACTTGAAAACCATTGCACAAGCACATAAAATTTAAAACCAAAATATATTCATATATTCAGAGAGACTTTTATAGTTTTATATTTTGCTTTTATTCACTGTCTTGAATCCTCTGAAGTAACTTGAGTAAATATAGGTCTCAATTCAGCCAAGTTGTAATGCTCACTCTGAAATTTATTCTTTCCAAGAGAGCAGTTATACCTGTGTGTAACTTTGAGCACTTTCTTAAACAGTTGGAGTTAAAAGGATTAAAACACACAAATATATTTCAACACTTTCTTAACTGAGTGTAGAGAAAGAGTATAAAACATTCTGTTGTTTCCAGGATCTGACCACTCCTGGATTTTGATGCAGACTGAATTAGCAATCTTGATGGCATTCTCCACAGCTAATCTTGTTTTAATTCCTCCTGTTTCACATTATCTCTGTGGTTCTTAGATTGCCACAGTTTATTGCATCAGATTAGACCAATGTAAAATCTGATGTGCATCTTATTGGCAGGACCAGTGTGCAAGAGTTGCTATCCTTAAACTTCAGTAGAGTTGCCAACCCTCAATGCTTTAGATATAGTCAGCCCGATAGAGAACTTTACTCCGAAAGTGTGCAGTATTTCACTATTATAACTCCATCATGGTCAATTAGCCAGACATGTTCCTGGCTTTTATCTTCAAAAATGATGCTTCTTGATTATTTATGTTTCCAAAAGCTATTATTGAGTAATTCAGTGTAGTGAAGGACTTCAATATGGTCTACCATTGTGACTGTAAATCCAGGTGTTAATACTCCCAGGTGGCTCATCATCTCACTGCAGATACCTAATAAAGTCGCCATTAGCTGGCAGTATACACTGAAGAAAGCTATACAGCCAGCTGATCTTCTCATTAAAGAAAAAGCTAGTGGAGAATGCCTGGAGATTATCTGAGTTGTCCGAGTTTTTAAAGAGGGGAAGGGAAAGAACTAGAGAATGTTTATTTTCACAGATTGCTTCTAGGAACAATACTGGAAGCAGTAACCAACAACAGAGGCAGGACAAAGAACAGATAGCTTGTAGAATAAGAGCAGACCACAGCTAAAGTAGTCAGGCTGGGTTAGCGGTCACATATTGGTTCTCCAATCTCGCTTCTCAGAATAACTTTAAAAATCATCTGATTCTGATAAATTCAATGTAATTTGACTTATCTTGTCTCCTGAAAAGATATAGTCCCGAAAGACTCTCCATCTTTGACTGGGAGAGGAAATTTAGGGAAAGTGGATAAAATATTACTAAGGAAATTGTTGATGACTTTTTTGCTTGCTACTTAAAAAAATATATTAAATTTAATATCGTTATTGTGATAACATCTTAGGGTGTAATAATCTTGTTCATATCAGGTGCAGGATAGATCTCGTCTAACTGAGGAAAAAAATAGTAACAAAAGTTTCTGACCACTGGAATATGCTCATATTCAGAGGCTGCAGAGGAACCTAAAATTTTAGGTTTTTCCTTTCCTTTTCTGATAGCAATCAACAGATAAAATTTCTCATTCTTGTGTCATCCTGGCTTTCAAGGACAGTGATCTCCAGGGAAACTGGAGATGCTTCCAAGTCCTTTAGTTGGAATTTCTGTTCTGGCTGTGCCACCAAGAAGAGTTCTAAGTATTTCTGCCAAAACATCCTAATTTCCCAGCAAAGACAACTTGGTCATGCAGCCCAGGTGATAACAGGGGTTCACTCTGACCAGGTGAAAGTCTGGATGAGTACTGAATCGCAAGTCAAAAGCTATCAGTGAATGTGTCATATAGAGAATGCTTTCCTAACCTGGCCCAACTTTATTTTTTACTTCAAGTGCTCAAGGGCTGCGTAAGGCATGAGATTGTCAGCATAAGAACAGCATAACCACGTTTCTGTTATTATTTTTTTTTTTTTAACTTCCTTTTTGCTATTTCAAAACTCTTTTTCATTACCTGCAATGAACAGGTATGCTGAGTCAAGGCCTCGGAAGCGATAAAACACCAGAATTACAGTTATTATGCCATCTGAGTTTGCTGTCACTTGCTATCGCGTACATGGACTTATACTCCTGAACATGCTTCTGTGATTGAAAGCTCTTGTTTCCAGAGTGGCCACAGTCTCATTAACTGCAAAAAGGGATGGTGTTTTGGAGTCTGACTAGGTCTTGACAGGGGGTGTGTTCACACGGGTAAACGCATACTGTCAAAAAAAAACAACCCAGAAAGCTTCTGCAGCTTCTAGAGTCTGGGCGTGTGAAACATGGTTCAGTGAAATGTCTTGTTTGTGTGGTTGGTGTGAGGATCAATAACAGTAAAGGGACAATTGCAGAGCTCATGCATCCAAAAATTTTCTCTCCCTGTCATTGCAAAAACAGCACAAAGCAAGTAGACAGATAAACCTTAGTGACCAAATGCAGTGATCTGAAATATTAACACCACCAATTTTAATATGCTTCTACCTGTCTGTAGATGTTGACAGAATAGTTAACAAGAAGAACAACAGAAATAATTGGAATTGTTGGAATATTCTTCCTTGAAACATTTTAAATGAAAACTGAAATAAAAATGTAAAGGAGTGAGCATCTGAGGGAAACTTTCTCCTGTATTAAAAACTCCTGGCCTCCAAACCTGCTCATTCTAGATGCACAGCTGGTAGCCATTGCAACAACAACTGTAATTCTGTAATATCCTCCCATGTAGGCTGTTGCAGCTTGTCTGTTTTGCATCCCCTGTTGTGTCTTAGCCTCTTTTTACTGTTTCACTGTTTATCCTAAGGAAAAGTAAACAGGGAAAATACATTATTTTCTGGATATTTATGCAGGTTGTAGTAACAGATCTGCACTGTAGACAGAGTCAGTTGGGACTGTAAGATTGGGTAATATAGTATCTCAGGACTAACTTTTATGGTGTAATAAATTTTGATTTCGTTAATGAATCCTCTATAAAAGATTAACATTCATTTATAAATATTGATTCAAAGACTATTGCTCTAATATTATATACATATAAATATAGAGTTGGTGCTTTGAGAGCAGGACAGACCTCATTTAAAAAGCACAGATTGCAAAGGTCTTGTTTATACCCCTGTGCTCAGTCATGAAATCTTCACAAGGAATAAATTGTGGCTTCCTTGGCAAAACCATTGCTTTCATACTCCAGCCACTATCAATAAAATATAAGAAATAAACCAAATATTATATTATAAAAGAATGCTTAAACATGAAGTCTGATGTATTCTGTATTTTCCAAAAGTTTTTGTAGGTCATTTGGGGTTTAAAAATGGCTAACTGTTGCTTTGAGGCATTTTGGTATATGCATGTATTAGAACCAATCAGAAAATAAAATATCTGTCCAAATGTTTTGATGTTCCAGTACTTTGAAACTTACTTTCACTCCAAATTGGGACAGAGTTAAAATCAATGACGATTTATACAGACAAGAAAGTGATTTGGGTTTTTGGTTTTGGGTTTTTTTTTTTTTTGGTTTTTTTTTTGTCTCTTTTAAAAAAAATCAGTTCAGAGAGGCACCCCCAAAAAAGAAGAGTTTCTATATTTGCATGAGAAGCAAATCCAGCAACTAAAATAGTTTTGATATTTCAGCCTGTCCAACTCTGATGTGTCAAATTGCAATTTATTGTGAAAAAACTGTCCATTTTACATGCTATTTGAAGTCAAATTAACACTTTGAAATGCAATAATTTAATGTGGCTCTCAACATGTGGTGCTTGTTTGGTTTGAAATGTCACTTGGGGAAAGCAAAAGAAAAATTGTCAAAATCAAGACAGTGTTGACTAAAACACATTTTCTACTTGGATTTTTTTTTTTTTTTTTTTTCCAAAGGAGAGTGTTCCAGTTGACCATTTGTATGCTTCTGGGGCCTGTTTTTTGATTGCGTTTTCATGCCAAAACACCTGTGAAGGGGAGATGTGGATTTCTATGTAATCCAGGATGAAGTTCAGGAAGAAAAGTAACACCGCCTGCACTTCTCACAGCTCTTACCTAGGGATTTTTGAAAGGTAGAGAAAGTCCTCTTTGAGCTGAGAGATTACCCTACAGACCTGATAAATCAGTCATCCTCATCATCCTCCCACCTCCCAGTTACAGAATACAAGTTGGAAGCAATGACCAGTTTGAATCAGGGGACAGTAGGTGAGACCGATACAAGAGAAAATATCAAAGAATGACGTAATTGGTTGAAGTTAAAGATAGCTGTGTGTAGCAAAGAGCGAAAGAGGCAGTGACTGGCTCCGGAGCTCCCGAATTGTGGTTCTGAATGGAAAGTGGATTTCACACACAGGCTCTTCACAGAGCATAGGATGCATCTTATTACCTACCTCTTTGGCAAACTTCAGAATTTGCTAAAAAACCTTTAAAAGTGCCTCAGACCAGATATGTAGCAAGTAGACTGTACTAAGTGTCAGTTTTAACCGTAATCTCTCTCATTTGTAAACACCTTCACTCCCACGGGCTACGTGGATTTTGAGAACTGTTACTTTGAGCAAAGAAACTTTGTAAGTAGGATACAAACAAGGGTGGGCCAATAAGAGCTGCATAAAGTTTGACACGAGATAAATGCAAAATCCTGCTGCTAAGACAGAAGCAGCAGCAGTACAGGCTGGGGTCTGCCTAATTAAGTGTATCCCTACTGGAAGGACCTTAGGGTCCTGAGGGACACCAAACTTAATATAAGTCAGCAGAGAGCTCTTACAACTATGGAGGCAAATGGTTTCCTGAGCTCCATGAGCAAGAACATAGCCAGCAGACGGAGGGATGTGATTATTCCACTCTGGTCAGCACTTCTTTGGATATACCTGGAACACTATGTTCACTTTTAGTTTGCTTCCCGTCCTAATTTTTGCTCTGAAAAAATAGACTTCAGAGTAGGACCACCAACAAGATGGTTAAAGGATTGCAGAACCTGATTTATGAAGGGAGGTGGAAAATGTTTTTGCAGTGAGAACAATAAAATCTTGGAAGAGGCTTCACAGAGAAGTAGTGGACTCCGCCTCACTGGAAATTCAGTTTGACAGGACCCTTGTTCAAAGACCCTTCCTTTAAGAGGAGGTTGAACCAGATCTATGGACATTCAACCTGGATTTTTCAATGATTCTGTTCTATGATTCTAAAAGTAATTATTTATTTGTTAATAGGTGCAACAGATACAAAGGTTGAATGAACAAAGCATGAATAGCTAAGAAAAAGAAATTTGGTGAGCCTTTGCTCAGTCATTTGGGAAAGGATCATCTTCCATTGCTTTTATGAGTACCTCAGCAACGTCAGGTTGCCACCTCTTGAGTTTTTGAAAATTTACTTAGAGGTTTTAACTTTCTGTGTTAACATGTTTCTCCTTAAATTGTTACATAACTTTTTCGTTCTTAACAATTGCACTCTGACTCTGTTTTAACCTTTCTTATCTTTTGTGGTTTTACTCATCCTACTGTCTCACACTTCAACACAAAATTTCTGTGTAGAAGTGAATCAATATCACACTTGTACATCAAGCTAAGGCCTGGATATCAGACACCTGAACCCCTGAGCTGAGGTTTACCCACTTAATTTATATTGGTCTTGCTTTGGAGTTTACATACAGGAGTATTTACACACACACAAATGCAAGTTTCCAAGCTTTTAATGTCTATTTTTTGAGATATATGTTAAAGAAAACTTATGTTTCTGTAAGTTAGTAATAACACCAGACAGAAACTTATTGCTGTGTATATATGTATGGTTCAGTGTGAGCCAAAATTGTATATATACTCTTCTGGCATTCCTGAGGGAATTTCTTAGAAGCTTTTTTACCAGCTGCCCTTGCTATGTCACTTTTATTTCACAAGATAATTTTAGTTGCAGTAGCAGGTTCAGGAACATCAACATGCCTTAATCAACATTCAGAATCCACCTGGCTATTCAGAAAACAGTGAAAAATGGTCTCAGACAGAAAAGGCATATCATTATAGATTCTTATACAAAGCACAATGGAGTCAGTGAAAATACTTGAATGTTTCAAGTCCGTTGGCAAAGCCAACAACAGTTATATAAAAGAGGGAAGGAGGAATGATGGAAGGCATTCACAAAATGATTCTGTTTGTTAGGATAAGGAATGATATGATTACCTGCTCACAAAAAGACATTACAAAACAGAGTAACTCTCCTGGTCTCTCTTACAGTTCCAAGGACTCATAGAAGGATAAAAGCCAGCAGAATATGCTTTTGCTTATTTAACTGGGCTGATGTCAGTCACAGCAGATTTACTGAAGTCAGTAGGACTGTGTTGATATATATTACCTCTGGACATAATTTTGAAAAATGTACACTTCCCTCTGAACAGAAGGCATGATTACCTACACAGTGCATTAGCAGGCTCAGTACCCAGTGAATTTACACTGAAGTGATCTGATACTGGTGAGAAAAATTCATCTTAGTCTTCATACCCTGGACAAAGATATAGGTATAGTAAGTTTTCTTGTAATTATTACTAGGTACCAGCTTTTTTGGCAAGTTTTATGTCAATTTGATTAGAGTGCTACTTGTTGACAGCTACCAGGGTTTATGCTGCTTAAACATTTTCACTATCTAATCTAGGAAAAGAAGCTAATTAGTTCTAAGTATGAAAATGTAAGACAGATCTATCTTACACTACAACTGGTTTTATATCTCACTCAATAATTTACTTCAGAGTCAAAGGACTAAAAAAAAAATATTCCAAAATATAATAGAAATGACAAGATATTAATTTATTCTATATAAAATGGGTAGTTATATTCAAGACTTTCCAAAAAAGCCTCAAGCCCCCTTATCCCTTAACTTGTTCTTACAGCATGATCCATTACTCCTTACGGACAGCAAACTATAGGTACAGTGTATTTATTAATGTATTGTAATAGATCACCAGTCTATATTTCTTTAGCCCACCTTGATAACATATTCAGAACATTATTTAAAGCTCATTATTCACTGAATAACACATGCAAAAGCACAAGTTGGTTAGCTGTGATATTTTATTAGAGTGAGCATTTCGGGATTTTATTCTCAGTCCCTCATCAACATAAAACATAGTAAAGAGTTCATAAATCTAATTAAGGACATTAGAATAAGGAAAAATCACTGAATATTTAGTTAGGATATGCAAGCCTCATGTACAAGCAAGCCATTAGAGGCAGTCATAAATGCCAATTGAAAAGCACTCAATAACTGCTAGTTGGTGGGAGTACAAGAAGACAGATGTAGATGTAATGGTAACCTGCAAAGGTAGAAGTGTTTTGTTTTATCTGGGTTATTTGTCTGGCTTTTTTTTTTTTTCCTCCCT